>NC_053025.1:541090370-541390370 GCF_003073215.2 Triticum urartu | reverse complement strand
TTGGTAATTCATAACAACATATAGCTCATTGAGCTAATGCTATTCCAAGATGACTATTTCAGGAAAGCTCAATGATTGGCATGGCATGGATGTGAAAGTGGAACCCTCAAAATGCTAAGGACAAAGGATTGGCTCAAGCTCAAAAGCTCAAGACTCTTCATTTTATATTTTAGTGATCCAAGATCACATTGAGTCTTTAGGAAAAGCCAATACTATCAAGGAGGGATGAGGTGTTGCTTAATGACCCTCTTGATTCATGTGCTTAGTGATATGCTCCAAAACCCTCAACTACTTTCCCATATCCACATATGACCTAAACCCTAAGCCAAACTCGGTCCTACCGATTCTTTCTATCCGGCGCCACCGAGTTTCACTTGTCATAAGCCACTGTCAAACCCTAGCAATTCGGTTCTACCGATAGGGATCTCGGTCTCACCGAGATGGGATTGCAAACTATCTGTTTCCCTTTCGTAACTTTTCGGTCTCACCCAAAGAGCGAATCGGTCCCACCGAGATTGCAATGTAAACTCTCTGTTTCCCTTTTGTAACTTTTCGGTCTCACCGAAAGAGAAAAATCGGTCCCACCGAGTTTGCCTGACCAACTCTCTGGTTAGCTTATTACCAAACTCGGTCTCACCGAGTTTGTGTAATCGGTCTCACCGAGATTACGTTATGCCCAAACCCTAACCATATCGGTCCTACCGAGTTGCATGTCAGTCCCACCGAAAATATCTAACGGTCACTAGGTTTACCTTTTCGGTCCGACCGAGTTTGTTGATTCGGTCCCATCGAGATTGGAAAACTGTGTGTAACGGTTGGATTTTGTGTGGAGGCTATATATACCCCTCCACCTCCTCTTCATTCATGGAGAGAGCCATCAGAACACATACACAATTCCAACTCATATGTTCTGAGAGAGAACCACCTACTCATGTGTTGAGACCAAGATATTTCCATTCCTACCATATGAATCTTGATCTCTAGCCTTCCCCAAGTTGCTTTCCACTCAAATCTTCTTTCCACCAAATCCATATCCTATGAGAGAGAGTTGAGTGTTGGGGAGACTATCATTTGAAGCACAAGAGCAAGGAGTTCATCATCAACACACCATTTGTTACTTCTTGGAGAGTGGTGTCTCCTAGATTGGCTAGGTGTCACTTGGGAGCCTCCGACAAGATTGTGGAGTTGAACCAAGGAGTTTGTAAGGGCAAGGAGATCGCCTACTTCGTGAAGATCTGCCTTTTCTAATTTCATCAATTGAGTACTTTGATGTTTCAGAGTTTATACCATGAGTGCATCTGCAGCAATTTGGTATCTGGTTTTTATTTCATTTCCTTACAATTCACAGTAAGCCTTCTCGAATAAATCACAGTGTGACCTAATCTTACGTGGTTGGATGTCGCCTAAGTATGCTTCCTGCTATTTTTTTACACTATTGTTAATGCCAAACTATTGTCATGACTTACTGGTGAAATTTAGAAGTGATATATTTGCACATATATATGGGTATTTAACTTAACATGATCTGCATGTTCTGAATCTGCAGTTCTACACTATGCTTTGCTGGATGTCGCCTAAGCAGAGGATGTAGCAGTCTCGGCCACATTTGGTTTTCGTAAGCTAATGTGGGGTTTCTTTCTCTTATATTCTTGCAAGATGTGGTAATATCTTTCATGCCGTCTCCTGTTCGATGAAATGCCTGTGAGCTGAAACATTTTGCATTGCATGTTTCTCTGCCTGTGCAGGTTCTTTGTTGGTTCGTTCGACCATGCCGTTAACCAACAAGGTTAGATCTACTCAGATTGCCTTGGGTTATTACTTCTTGATAATATAGGCCATGAACTCCTGCATTTGTGCGGCTAGGTTGCCTGTCTGTGTGTTTCGGGGTTCACCTTATTATGTTTGTCGTGCTTTGTATGGGTTTTCCTTCATATCTTGTTAGAAAAAAATGTGTTCTTGATTACTTATGCTTGTCTTGGTGGTTTTCTTCCTGGGTGATTGTGTGCTCATATGCCATTGGTCGATATCCATGTTTACAGAGGATGCCCACTTTTCTTAGTTTCATACCGATTCTTAATAGTCTTGCAATGCCTGCTCGGGTTAGTTCTTTAAATGAGTAGAGATAATAAATGTATGGGGGTTCCAATATCAAATGTACCACCTGGTTATTGTTTACCCAACTAATACGTGCTGCTTGGTGATAAAGGAAAAACAACTAGAAAAATAATTAATAAAGTGTACCATCTGCTTATTGTTTTATACACAGTCGCTTGATTCTTTTTGTTCCTCTATAGGCCGCTGATCCTGTCTGTAGTGTGCGGCTAGGTTGTTCCTCCGCTTGGGTCGTAGCTTCTTTCCTTTCTGCAATGGCGGGTACAAGACTCGAGAGGTTAACGGGCAAGCACTATATGCACCATTCATCTATGCTAATATAGCCTGTCTTGTAAAGCCAATGTATGCTATCACCAAGTGATCTGAATATTTTCTTTCAAGCATCAAGCTTTCGTGTAATGGAATATAAGTATTCTTTAGTTGATTCTAAATTCAATCTTCATACACATGCTTTGAATGCTTGGCTCGCTCTCGCTTTTTGCGTCATGGTCAAACATGCAGCGATGACTTTGTTTAATATTTATCACTTCATAGCGCCTATATGTGACTATCTACTTTCTTTGCTAATAACATCGTAAATAATTAATCATAAGCTTCTTAGAACATTATGTATCATCACTAAGCATCTATCTACCAGCAATAAATACTTATTTTCATATGTTTCAATATGTGCCCGAATAATATTAGTGTACATTCTTTCAATACATGGCTTACTCTCGGCCTTTGCGCCATTGGCGCAACCGGTCATCTAGTACATATAAAGAATGGAAGGTTTTGGCACATCATTTCTGCATTGGGACAACACAAAATCTTTCACAAGCTTCGAGTTATTGACCCTACATGCTGCTCTTTGGAGACAGGCTTGCCCAGCTTAGATCATGGTGCAACTCTAGCCTCAAGAACCACTGGTCTAAGATGATTGTGTTGGTTTGAGCATGTTGAAGGACTAACCCTCCATTCACCTTTTTCAGCTTAGATGCCTAGACCAAGAAAAGGATGATTTCAAGGAAGCCCAAAATTAAGCCGCATTTCGTCTTGGCTGGCTCTGTATGTGTTCCGATGGGATGTGTCATCCTCTTGGACAACAGTATTCTACACTGATGTGGGGGTGAGACGCAATGGCGTTTCTTTATCAGCGGCAAGAAGCCATTCGCCTGAACATTACGTGGAAGAGCATGCTGCGTCAAGTGAGGCAGTCCTTCTCAGCACAGGAGTCAAGACTCGTGTGATCTGCAATGCAGCTAACTCATAGGTGGCTAGCTAAGAGCTCCCGATTGTCCTCTATGACCGTGTCAGGTGGTGCCCTTCGGTGGTAGGAGCCCTCTCGATTGGATGATCGCTGATGCGACTCGTCCTAGCTCCCTTGCGTGTGTTGATGAGCGAAGGTGCATCACCGTGCGAATCGTCGCGAGCTTAGGCATGAAGACCACTATTTCAGTTCCGTACTCCAGGTGAATAACATCCGTGATCTCCTCGAATTGCAGTTTGGTATGCTAGACGAATAATAGCCCGATATCCGCATATACATTCTTTGCACAGTCTGCCCCATGATTTGATAAGTATTTTATTCCGGGGCTAAATCTATTCAAGGTCATACTTATTTGTCTGCATGTTGCTGAATTTGTATGTTGTGGAAATGTAGATTTCTAGTGCTCAGTTGAACTTTGTGTCAGAAGTTCATATAACTGTTTTGGACATTAGAGAGCTAATATGAATATCGTGCTCCTCACGCATCCTCATAAATATGTGTGACTAGCAAATACGCTGATGATGAGTGGTCAGTGGTGTCTCTATAGAGATCTAAGGAACTCTAGGTATACCTAAGATAGCCGAGGACAAACCGGCGCGCTCGCTACGTAAGCTAAAGCTTTTAAGTGATCCTCCAACTTACTATGTTACAACCCCGACATTGAGGGCTAATTCAGTTGCCTCAAACGGTATACTTTCCATTTTTTTCATTGTGATCCACCGATGAGCATCTGCTTTTTCGCTGTCATCATTCGGCCTTGGTTATCTCCATGTGGCATTGATAGATGAATTAGCGAAAGCTAGTGTGATCGATAGCATAGCAATTATAGGCGCAAGCATCATCTTTTGGCAATTGATATCACAGGGTCAAGTCATTTGTGTGTGTGCACTGTACTATGTTGCTATTCACGGTACTCAATAGTTCGTCCCTGAGCATAAGAATGAATGTCCAATAGGAGAGAAGACATGGAGCTTGGTATAGCAATCATCATGTGAAAAATGCTCATTATTCGTACGGGACGATGAACTCGCCAGAGACTCGCGTTTAGGCGGGTCCTATCTCGCTAGATATTGATCGAGGTATACTCTTTGAAGAGCTGGTACTTTTGGCCGTGGCAGTATCTCTGATGACCATTGCATTTGGAGCAAAGATGATATCACTTTTGTGCTATTACAAAGAGGCTCACTCTCTGTTGCCTTGGTGAAAAGCATGACACGCAGACCTTACACGTGCTCTCTACCCTGCCCGGCCGGCGTCACATTTTGCAGGTGCGAGTGGTTTCGCAGAGGTTATACATCTTGAGATAGCCTGAGACCCTTCGCTACATGTAACACTCTCTCTGATGGTCTATATGCTCATAGTGTCAGAGTTGTTCTTCTCTCATAGGCGGACTTGAGGTATGTCCTGCACGAAAAGAATTTACAAGCAACTAGTCAGACCCGTTTATGAAAGATGCACAAGCATGAGTAAAGGTATATACTGGCCACACTAACTTGAAGCATATCGTACCTGGCAATCAGATCTTCATCGTCGAATGCGCAGATCCGATCACAAGATATTCTGTGTTAGAGGCACTAGTAGCTCGTTCTCCTCTACACAAAAGTTTCGTGACCAGATTCTCGCTCCAAAAGGTGGATGCTATGGCTGGTTGTGAGGCGGTGTCCCGGCGTCAGTTCCCAGAGC
Source organism: Triticum urartu (assembly GCF_003073215.2). Classification (NCBI taxonomy): domain Eukaryota; kingdom Viridiplantae; phylum Streptophyta; class Magnoliopsida; order Poales; family Poaceae; genus Triticum; species Triticum urartu. Next base: position 541,385,326 of record NC_053025.1, on the reverse strand, counting down.
ACTGAACAGTTTCGTAACGCTTGGGCTCGGACTTTGGCTCGTCTCGTCACAGATGAGCTTGTGGCGGATAGGTAGGTGGATGAGGAGCGGGCTGGACCGCCCAGGCTCGAATTTCACCCTCCTCAACTGCTTTGTGTACGTCAGCAAGCCATCGCGTTGCATGGATAAATATATATCAGAAGCATTGCCATTACGCGGTTGCACAATGTCTGAGGTTCTATTATGAGGTGGCACCCGATCCACAGAGATCTCCAGCCTAAACGGATATGGTAGATTCGACAGCATTGTGCTGTTCTTACTGGAGATAGTCTATTGATTTCATGACATCGTATCCTACTTCACACAAATCATGTGGTGGACTTGCCTGCTGCAAGATGCTATAGGTTGCTCTGCTCCCGATTCTATGCACCTGTGAATGATAAAATATCCAGATGAGAAATATTGTAGGCACCTAATCACGAGTTAGTAGAAGTCATGAAACAGTTTAGCAGGCAAAGTTATGACAGTCGCATTCTTCAGAAGTCTCTTTCGACTTGTCTCTAAAGTTACCTTTGTACTCTCAAATGATAAATTACGCTGTGTTGTTAACAGTTTGTTGCATACACGACAGTGAGTCGCAGCACCCCTTACTGACTGGTGTCATAGTCGTGGCCTTAATGTTGCTGGACGCAAACTCTGTTTCCTGCGATCCTTGTGTATGTGTAATCTCGTCGGCTCTGTGTGTTTGCCACATGAACAAAGAAGAGGAGACTGGTTTTCTCCTTCGCTATATCAGTGTGTAGAGATGGCAGAGCCACTCACCCTATAGAGTAATTCAGTTTATCGTTATGAGTGAAGTAGTGATGTCAGATTTTCTACTGTAACTGGTGTGGTGATCTTCTCGATCCGGTGTTAGTAGGCTCTATGTTTTTGTTTTGCTTGTAAATTACGGAGATAGGTGGTTACAGAAGGGATGGGCGATTCTGTGAATAGGCTTACCCTACTACGGCACGAGTCAAGTCCAAATCCGTATGTGCGTGGATGATGGAGGAATTATCGCCTGCTTGTCAGACTACAGACTGTCGACAGCCAACTCCACACGAAAGAGTACGTATATCGTCGCGTCGCTCGATCTTGACACGAAGAAATGTTGAGCATACTCTAGTGATTCTTCTTGATGAGATAGTACAGCTAAGATTTGTCCGAGTTATTTTCGTAGGATCTCATTCGGTGTTGTGCTCCAACATACTGCCACAATTATGCTTTGATATGCCTGGTCACAATAACTGAGATAGGATCTGTGAAGAATGTTCACATGGGCCAGGATGTGTTTAGTTCTCTTTGAAACACATTACGAGAGCTACACAGCCGCGCTAGTTCAGTTGATTTATCCAATACGTGACAATATATTCAGAGCTCCTTGCTCTAGTGTAACGCACAATGCATTGCTTGTTGACACGCTATCTAGGTGTTGCCCCTAATCTCATTGATCGTCCGCGTGCAAATATACATCATTGGTAATCACGATGGACAAAATCGCATCTGAAAATTTGAACTGAGAGTATAGCACCGGTGAAGAGGAGATAGGCGTCGTCTCAGACTTACGAGACAGGCATAAACGATCTATTCCGTTAAGTATAGCGGCTCATCATTCCGGAAATTCCTCGAATAATAATTTCTCAGTGCGAAGAAATCTAATCATAGGCGAAGCTCACCTTATAAGATGAGCTCATGTAGGAACCCTAGTGTGGCTACGGGACTCATCCTCTCGTGCCACTACGCTACACATACCATTGCGAAGCACGGTATGGTGAGCATCGTCTCCATTATGAAAGAGATCTCATATCAGAGTGTGATGCTCAATTCTCGTCGCATGCAAAACAAGTTACCTATCATTGGACAATATTGGCGCTATATCATAAGCGCTCTTCTCTGGCTATAGTGCCAGTGATCAGTCAGTCTCCTCAGAGTCTATATATGCTTCTTCATCCTACGTAGACTCTCCTCGTGATCCAAAGAATAATACGTATCACCACTGTTCACGTATCCGGCTGCCTGTATTATTTGTTTCTTGTCCGATTGATATGATAACTCGCTAAGTGTATTCATCTGCTGTAATATAATACCAATCATGAGGACGTGTGTAGCCTCTTCACCTGCTCGTTCTACGTATACATAGAGTGAGACCCGATTCTCATGCAATTCTCTTAAGTGATCCAATGTATAAAACGTTGTTCTGCTGCTCTCGCAATCTGGAAAACACTAGAGCTCTGATGTAACGGGAAATTATAAGAGAAATGAGATAGTTGTCTTCTCCTCTCATTCTAGTTCTAGTCAAGCTCTGCATCGGTGCATGTAGACATGTGCACGGCCGTTCGTGCTGCATTTGTCTAGTGCACCTGCGATCCTCCGAATGAGATCGGTCCCGGAATGGCTAGATCAGCAGCCTCGTGCGTTATACGGTGTTCGCATGCACCATATGCCAATCTCGAGTCGGCAACTTTGTAGTCGTAAACATAGTATTCTAACAATCATCCGTCCACAGCACAAGGAAGGATATACACTCAATGGTTGGATAGCTCTATATCTCTCAACACAAATCAGAATCAGCTGTGTCTCGAATGATCTGTCTTTTCCACGCGGTCACACCCATTGCAGGAAGAAGCTTCAAGTTAGTATGTGAGTACCTCAGACTCCTAATATGGATCTATCTGACATAGGTAGAGCACAGTGGCGTTTATGAAAATGAGACTATTGCCTCTCTCTTTCATGAGAGAATTTGGCTGTCATGACCATTTTAATCAGCAGCTCCTATAGTAACCTAGTCTCTCGTTCCCCTAGGTGGCTATCTTCTGACTTGAAGGTTCTTGTAAGATGTCATCTAACTGCGTTCTGTCTCCTAGTCACATAGATTCTGAACGATACAACTTTTGCCATAGGTGTGAGAGTTGTCGCCTACTTAAGAAGATCTGGGTGTGATATTCTCAACAAGATTTGTTAGAAACTAAGGACCCTGAGTTGGAGTGATGTTCCTTATGGAGGAGTGGGAGCGTGGCCGGCCGAGGGGACCAATACTTTACCATGCTTATAACTTTTGCGCATAGACATTGCCACCAGTGCTCGACTTCCAGAAGTATCCAACAATATATTTCGCTCAGCGAGATTTGAAAGAGGATTGTTCAGCTAGCCCTAACTTGGTTACCGCTTGAAGAACAGGGAGCACTCGCAACGTGTTACAACCTCGTGAGATATTCCTAAGGACATCATCTTGTGTGTGCTCATAGTGCGAGATCTGATAAGACAAAAGATATGATAACCATCAAATGGTCTCACGTGTATTAGTTATAGTTGCCTTGTGGGACCTAAGCGCATCGTAACATCTGCAAGAGCGCGCGTCTACTCATCATCAAGCAGTGAGAGACACAACTCTCTGGACCTAAATGGACACATCGGGATAAGCTACAACAGATTCTCGAGATAGTGACTATCAATTCCTCATGTGCTCTGTGTGCACATATGATTTGATAAGATAAGTTATCTCCGACGAGCCACATGCAGGAAGGTTAAGATTCCCTAAGCCGTAGAATATATGAGTAGTAGTATGATTTATCGCGTGCTGAGCTTGATGGCTCGCGAGCTATTTATCTTCTTAGAGACGTCGAGCTAATGTCACTGATAGCAGTACAGTAATGCTCATGATGAATCGAGCGATCAAGAGCATTTCTCGTATTATAGAGAGTGAGTGTGGTTAGAAATCCCTCCTACGTGCGATAGAGCCTTTAAATCGAAGTGTGGAGCTAGATAGTCGGAGAATGTACTAATCAGATAGAGGTTGGTTCGCTCCAGCTTCCTCCTCTAATTGTCCAAGATCCTAAGCCTCTCCTAGCTCTGTATAGAGCGCAAATTCACTCAGGACTTGGTCATCGTCTCACATGACATTAGCTCACTTAAATAGAAGACGATGCATGGGATAAAGGAGAATCTTCGAGTATTACAGATATATTTTGCGTTCTAGATCTCATAAATAATTTCGGGATAGGATCTTGGACTCCAGATACCTGTGCAGGTACAGAATATATGTTAGATCTGCGGATTCACAGAATCATCCTCGCATATTCCTTTTGGCTTCTTGCGTTCTCCTTCCACCTCTATTTAGTCATGAGATAAGTCCTTTAATTTCTTTGAAAGGCTAGGCGACAGCCTGGTCTGAATAGGTGTTGACGACCTAGCTACTCATTTCCCCAATATTCGACCCATTATGGGGATTGAGTGACAATAGCTATCTCCTTTTTTTACAACATAGATTCGGCCTTAGTGTCCCTGGAGAGCGCTCTGTCTAGGGAGCTATTTCGGATGAGTCAGGTCGAGCTTTGGTGCGATGCCTTTGTACCATAAGCGTATGTGATAGCAGACCTATGCTATGGACGGCCGCCACTGTATTGATGGGATATGAACCGATCAGGGCCTCATTAATATGTGCCTCGTGCTATAGAGGTAAGCCAAAAAAAAAAAAAACTCGCCCCCCCCCCCACCCCCCTCCCCCCCCCCCACCCATAGCAGTGTTCACATTAGTGACACAGCAGGTAATACCCCTACATGGGCTGAGATAGTGTCTGGTAAGAAAAATAGCTGTAGAAAACTAGAATTTATCAATGGTAGTAGGACTAATTTGAAATGTTAGAGGGCTGAATAAGCCTGAAAAACTTAGTGCTGTGGGAAAACTCATTAGAGATACCCATGCTGACCTGGTTGGTTTTTCTGAATCTAAGAAAGATTCTTTTTCTAGTGATCAAATTAAAGTTCTTGATCCAAATAGTGATTTCACCTGGAACTGGAGGCCAGCTATTGGTACTGCAGGTGGGATCCTGGTTGGAATTAAGCAAGATGACTTTGAGATTATTTCTGTAGATATTCTACAATTCTTTGTTGCTTTCTTATTAAAAGATAGGAAAGATGGTAATATATGGAGATTTATAACTGTGTATGGGGTTGCATATGATAATCTCAAACTTGAGTTTATCAATGAGCTGCATAACACTATGGAAGCCTGGCTGGGTCCTACCATTATTGGTGGTGATTTCAACTTAGTTAGGAGTAGTGATGAGAAAAGTAATGGAGCTGTTAATTTACATTGGGTAACCCTTTTCAATGATTGGGTGAATAAATATGCCCTCATTGAACTGAAAAACTATACTAGAAAATTTACATGGGCCAACAACCAGGATAATCTGGTGATGGCTAATATTGATAAAATTTTCATTTCCACTTGTTGGGAGAATTTATTCCCAGCTGTGCAAATGAAAGCACTCCCTAGGGTGGGCAGTGACCATACTCCCTTATTATTTGATACTAGAGCTTTGCAACCACCAAGAGAAAAACAATTTAGATTTGAAAAATGGTGGCTGCAGGTAGAAGGATCTGATGACCTGGTTAGAAAAACCTGGAACAAATCATGCTCCATTACTGATCCTATGGATAGATGGCAATACAAGATTAGGTTACTTAGGAGGATATGCAAAGGGTGGAATGCCAATTATGAGGCAGAAAAGAACAGGAATAAGCAACAGCAAAGGGTGGATCCCGTGCTGGTCAGGATGTTGGAGGTGGTGCCTCGGAGGAAAGCGAGGGAGGGGGACAAGGAAGCTACCGCCTCTTCGAAGGAGGCTGTTGAGAAGGGAGGAATCGAAAATTCCTCTCCTCAAGGGAAGAAGAGGACCGCCTCTGAAGACCCGAAGACCATGGCTCAAAGCGGGGGAAGAAATCCTCGTCAGAGGGTCCTGCGCCGGGGGATACCTCGGCCGAATTATGCCCTCAAGGGGATCAGCCCTCCACCGAGCCGTAAGTAGAAGGAGTTTTCTTTTTAAGAGATGAGAGAAATCCTTGCTTAAGCCTCGGACCTCAGCCCTTCTCAGCAGAGCTCGTCTTCGGGGGACCTTCTTCTGGAGATGATGGAGAGCGAAACGCCTCCCCCTGCCATACCGCCTGCAAGGTGGGCGACCCTGAGGTATCGTCGTGGAGGGTTTCTCTGAATCGGCAGGGCCGGAAGGTAGTCGTATGGGCCCCCAAAGCCCTCCGCGTCCGGCCTTCGAAAAGGGCCATCGGACGAGTCCGGCGCCGTCTGGTGCGCGGTCGGAGGAGCTGAAGGATCTGCTAGGGCGAGCATCTATCTCAGAGGAGCACCGTGCATTGATGGGTACGGTGATTGAGAGGATTTCATCCGCGGAGAGCGGATTGCACGAGGCCGTCAGGAGTTTACTGACAGGTTTTGAGGTACGCGAAATATGCAACTATCCCTAGGTGGTTTTGGTAATTCATAACAACATATAGCTCATTGAGCTAATGCTATTCCAAGATGATTATTTCAGGAAAGCTCAATGATTGGCATGGCATGGATGTGAAAGTGGAACCCTCAAAATGCTAAGGACAAAGAATGGCTCAAGCTCAAAAGTTCAAGACTCTTCATTTTATATTTTAGTGATCCAAGATCACATTGAGTCTTAGGAAAAGCCAATACTATCAAGGAGGGATGAGGTGTTGCTTAATGAGCCTCTTGCTTTATGTGCTTGGTGATATGCTCCAAACCCTTCAACCACTTTTCATAGCCACAAATGACCTAAACTCTAAGCCAAACTCGGTCATACCGATTCTTTCAATCCGGCGCCACCGAGTTTCACTTGTCATTTGCCACTGCCAAACCCTAGCAATTCGGTCCTACCGATAGATCTCGGTCTCACCGAGATGGGATTGCAAACTCTCTGTTTCCCTTTCGTAACTTTTCGGTCTCACTGAAAGAGCGAATCGATCCCACCGAGATTGCAATGTAAACTCTATGTTTCCTTCTTGTAACTTTTCGGTCTCACCGAAAGAGCGAGTCGGTCCCACCGAGTTTACCTGACCAACTCTCTGGTTAGCTTATTGCCAAACTCGGTCTCACCGAGTTTGTGCAATCGGTCTCACCGAGATTACGTTATGCTCAAACCCTAACTGAATCGGTCCTACCGAGTTGCATGTCAGTCCCACCGAAATCTCTAACGGTCACTAGGTTTACCTTTTCGATCCGACCGAGTTTGTTGATTCGGTCCCATCGAGATTGGTAAACTGTGTGTAACGGTTGGATTTTGTGTGGAGGCTATAAATACCCCTCCACCTCCTCTTCATTCGGAGAGAGAGCCATCAGAACACATACACCATTCCATCTCATATGTTCTGAGAAAGAACTACCTACTCATGTGTTGAGACCAAGATATTCCATTCCAACCATATGAATCTTGATCTCTAGCCTTCCCAAGTTGCTTTCCACTCAAATCTTCTTTCCACCCAATACAAATCCTATGAGAGAGAGTTGAGTGTTGGTGAGACTATCATTTGAAGCACAAGAGCAAGGAGTTCATCATCAACACACCATTTGTTACTTCTTGGAGAGTGGTGTCTCCTAGATTGGCTAGGTGTCACTTGGGAGCCTCCGACAAGATTGTGGAGTTGAACCAAGGAGTTTGTAAGGGCAAGGAGATCGCCTACTTCGTGAAGATCTACCGCTAGTGAGGCAAGTCCTTCGTGGGCGATGGCCATGGTGGGATAGACAAGGTTGCTTCTTCGTGACCCTTCGTGGGTGGAGCCCTCCGTGGACTCGCGCAACCGTACCCTTCGTGGGTTGAAGTCTCCATCAACGTGGATGTAGGATAGCACCACCTATCCGAACCACGGGAAAAACATCCGTGTCTCCAATTGCGTTTGAATTCTCCAAACCCTTCCCTTTACATTCTTGCAAGTTGCATGCTTTACTTTCCGCTACCAATATACTCTTTGCATGCTTGCTTGAATTGTGTGATGATTGCTTGACTTGTCCTACAATAGCTAAAATCTGCCAAGAACTAAAATTGGGAAAAGGTTAAGTTTTTATTTGGTCAAGTAGTCTAATCACCCCCCCTTCTAGACATACTTTCGATCCTACAAGTGGTATCAGAGCTAGGTTTCCATTTGCTTTGATCTCCATAGCTTTTGGTGGTCATAGCCTTGGTTTCACAACCTAGGAGAGTATGGCGTCTAGCAAGGAAAATTATCACCGTAGAGGTCCTTACTTTGATGGTACTAATTTTGCTAGTGGGAAGCATAAAATGAAAATGCATATTCTTGGACATAACCCCGCCGTTTGGGCTATTGTGTGTGTTGGTTTGCAAGGTGACTTCTTTGATGGGAAAGAACCAAACCGTGAAGCTACCGCGGATGAGTTGAAGATGTTGCAATACAATGCTCAAGCTTGTGATATTCTCTTCAACGGATTGTGCCCCGAAGAATTCAACAAAATCAGCCGTCTTGAGAATGCAAAGGAAATTTGGGACACTTTGATTGATATGCACGAAGGTACCGACTACGTCAAGGAATCCAAGTTGGATGTGCTTCAAAGTCAACTTGAAAAGTTCAAAATGAAGGATGGTGAAGGTGTCGCTGAAATGTACTCTAGGCTTGCTCTCATCACAAATGAGATTGCCGGCTTAGGAAGTGAAGAGATGACCGATAGATTCATCATCAAGAAGATTCTAAGAGCCTTGGATGGAAAATATGATACCGTGTGCACATTGATCCAAATGATGCACAATCACAAAGATCTCAAGCCAACGGAGGTGATTGGAAGAATTGTTGCTCATGAGATGTCACTTAAGGATAAAGAGGAACTTCACAACAAATCAAGTGGTGCCTACAAAGCCTCATGTGAAGCCCCTACATCATCAAGTGAGAAACAAAACTTCAATGAAGAATTGAGCTTAATGGTGAAGAACTTCAACAAGTTCTACAAGAGTAGAAGCAAAGATAGAAGCTTCAAGTCAAGGTCCTACAATGACAAAAGATCTTCTAGTCGAGAGCGAAACTACTACAGTTGTGGAAGACCCGGACACTATTCCAATGAGTGTACGGCTCCCTACAAGAGAAGAGAAGATTCTCCAAAAAGAAGAAGCAAAGAATCACCACCAAGAGAGAGAAGGAGTAGAGATGATCGTTATGAACGAAGATACTCACGGAGAAGCAAGGATTCGGAAAGGAAGGAAAAATCATCAAGGAGCTACACAAAACGAAGACATCAAGCTCATGTTGGTGAATGGGTATCCGGCTCCGACTCCGACAGCCACTCCGAGAGAAGTTATCGCTCCGACTCCGAAGATACTCAAGATGAAGGTGTTGCCGGTCTAGCACTTGTGTCAACCAACTCCTACGACATATTTGACTCACCAAATGAAGGAATTGGAAGATGCTTCATGGCCAAAGGTCCTAAGGTAACACACCCCGAGTTTGTTGATTTCAATAGTGATGAAGATGACTTGTTAGGTGATGATTTGCTTGTTGACAACTCTAGTGATGAATACTATGATGAAACGTCAATTAATCATGCTAATCAAGATAAAACGAATGACAATGATAAGGAGAAGATTGAGGCTCTAACTAAAGAACTAAACACTCTTAAGTTAGCTCATGAAACTATCTTCGAAGATCATCAAGAACTTTTAAGAGCTCATGAGAAATTACGCTTTGAAAAGCTCAATCTTGAGCAAGAGCATGAGTTCTTAAAAGCAATCAATGATGATTTCCGCAAGAAAAGTTCTTCTTACATTGCCAAGCGTTTACTCTTATCCACTTACATGCCTCAAGTCAAGTCTAGTAACAAGAACAAGAAAGATTCTTCCTCTAGCAGTAACAATGATCATGCTAAATCCAATACTGTTGCTTCTAGTAGTTCTCTTGATTCCACTAATAATTCTCTTATCCAAGTTACACTTGAGCAAGAAAATAGCTTATTGAAGGGAATTATAGAGAAAGGAGTGTACAAAAGCCTCGCCGGGAGTAAGCAATTCAAGGAAATTGTGCGCAAGCAAGGCATGCACCGGAAGAATCAAGGTGTTGGTTTTGAACAAAAGTTCAATGCCAATGGAGTTGAGTGGGAAGAAGATCAATACCCCAAGACAAAGTTTGTTCCTCAACAAGAGAAGTATGATACTTCTTTCAAGGGGACACAAGCTCAAGATGATCTTCCACCACAAGACTGCAAGCAAAAAGGCAAGGACAAGCTTCAAGAGGAAATTGATGCATTTGAAGAAGCTCCTAAGACCTTAGTCAAGTGGATTCCCAAGACTACTTCAAGTTCCACTTCATCAAGTACGACTACAACTCCAAGGATTCCCATCAAGATGGTGTGGATCCAAAAGAAGAAGAACTAGAGAGTTCTTGAGGGTGACTCCGCCAACATACTTCACTTTAATAAATTCTGGCAAGAATAAGTGCAATCAACTTCCACATCTTGCACTAGTTAAAGGAGTCACAAACCCTCTTGTTGGTAAGACAAGGGACAAGGTAACCTAAAAGTTTTCATGGACATCATCTTGTGTGTGCATCACTCTATGTCTATGGATATCCTTGTTTGTTCCTTGTGGGACTAACCCATGTAGGTACTGAAAGTGCAATTCACTCAAATGGATAGCTCCAAGTGATCTACATCAACATTGAGCATCCACATCTTCAACATCTACATGAAGTCATCATCGACAAAACCCGAGGTTAGTTCATCCCTCTAAGGGGGGATATCACATCTGGGGGGAGCTTTACTCTAAGACTTGAGCTAAAGCAACTCTAAAGATGTGAACACAACAATGCTTTATGTAAAAGTGGTAACCCCACTTGAGCTTAAACGATGAGTATGACCTATGACCAAGTGTTCTCACTTAACTCCTAAGTCAATATACTCATATATAGATGACCTTGTCATCGCAAATTGCTTGATAGATGCTAGAATTGGTTGTGCATGCCTTGTCACATATTTCATTTGCCATCTTATTGTGTGAGCATGCTGGTTGCATATTTTACTCATTCGAGGACATCCACTTGTTGTTTTGATTGTTTGGTTTTATTTCCTTTTGCCAAGTGGATGGACAAGAATGCCTAAGAACCTCCTCTAGCTATATATGCTTTTCTCGTCTCAAACTCTATTCATGCTACATCACAAAATTTGATCAAGTCAGACTCGAACCACTCTGTGTGAGGAGCGCTCGGAGTCCCCGATTCGTCGTAGACTTAAACTTCCAAAACCTCTTTATGATTCTCGGTCTGAACGATACCCTACTTTCGGTCCTACCGAGATCATTAAGTTGATCTAGGTTTTCGATCTCGGTGCAACCGATTTGAACCATTCGGTCACACCGAGTTGCAACAACTGTATACAGTTTTGCATCTCGGTGCCACCGAGTTGTTCCACTCGGTCACACCGACAGGGTCGGGCTATATATAGTCACGGGCAAAAATTTGGAAATTTCTCCGAACCCCTTCACCCGCGCGATAGCCTGCTCTGCCAACTTGGTCTCCGGATCGTCTCCTCGCCGCCAGCCGCCTCCAGTCGCTGGTCTCTGTCGCCGTCAACGGAAATTCAACCCCGCCGTTGCCGCCGTAGCGAGTCTCCGCCGAACTAGGGTATGGACTCGATCTTTGTGCTATTCCCCAATCCGATTCTTAGCACATTGTGATCATCATGATTCTTGCCACATTTGTTAAACTTCTATCCAGTCAATGAACTCGTAGATTAGGTTTAATTCAAAAATTTTAGGGTTAGGTTTCCGCCGAAACCATCTCGGACCCACCGAGTTGAAAAACTCGGTCCCACCGATTTGGCTTATGCCATTGCACAAGTGAGACTCGGTCTGACCAAGAATTACTTATCGGTGTGACCGATTTTGGAACTTTGTGAAACCCTAGCAGTCTCGGTGCCACCGAATTGTGACTCGGTCTGACCGAGTTCACTAGTTTAGGTGCCAAAAACTGCTTCGGTATCACCGAGTTTAGAAATCGGTAGATCCGAGATGCTTTTAGTGGGAAACTAAAACTAAGTTTTTGAATTATTCTTTTGCAAAAATCTCTGCATTTTGTGATGCTTATCCACTCTATCTCATCTATAACCTATTCACAGGCTCAGCAGTCAGAGTTTGCATCATGTCAGACCAAAGTGATAGCCAGAACTTATTAGAGCAGCAAGTGCAGATGAGTGAGGGCACTAGTCCCTCAAGTTCCTCAGATGATGGCAGCAGGAGCACCCCTAGCAATCTGCCTAAAGCTGCCACAAGACAGAGAAAGAAGAGAACCTCAGACTCGGAAGATGAGGATTATGTGGCAGAAGAGGAAGCAACTTCCAGGAGAGTTGAGCCAGCACAGGGCATAAAACCAGGGATGAAGATCAAAAGGCCAGCAGGCAGGCAGCCTATGTCAAAGGCCAGAGCTTCAACTGAGAAGCCCACTCCCATTGAGCCAGTTGCTGCTGAAGGCAAGAAGAGGAAAGAAAGGGTGAAGAAAACTGTAGCCAGAGTGCTTGGCAAGGCTTCCATCATGGAAGATGAGGAGGAAGAAGAAGAGGTAGCTGCACCAGCACCTAAGGCACCCAAGCTGATGGGTGATGCCATAAGAACAGGGGCAGCTGCTTCCAAGGCCAAGCCAGCTCCAAAGCCAAAGCCAAAGAGGAACACAAGAAGCATACCAGCTACTGAGAAGAACAAGGCCCCAGTGCCTGAAGCTGCAGAAGAAGAAGAGAATGTTCTTAGAAAGCTCAAGCCCAAGATCCCAGACCACAACGATGCTCATCCTGTGGCTGAGGATATGAAACTCAGGAGAGATTCAGGGCTCCGGAAGTGGAGAGAAGCAGACCCGTATGCTTCAAGGAGAAGGACTGCAGTTGACTACATGTTTCACACCAAGGAGCAGCAAGACTTTTATGAGACAGTGCTGCTAGACAAGAAGCCAATTGTCTGTGATATGAGATGGGTTGATTGGCAATACATCAAGGACAATGAAGAGTACTCCCCTGGAGTGCAGGACAGCTTCAAGGCATGTGGAGTAGAGGACTTTGTTGGGCAGAAGCTCACAAAGTGGAACGAGGAACTCATCATGCAGTTCTACTCCACAGCCCATTTCTATCCAGATGGCAGGATTTTATGGATGTCAGAGGGTACGAGGTACCAGTCTACAGTTGCTGAATGGGCTCAGCTGATTAATGCCCCAGAAGAGCATGGTGATGACTTGGACATTTATGCCAAGAAGAATATGGGCCACAACTCAATGTCAAACATGTACAAGGAGATTCCAAATGAAGCACTTGATACATTCAAGTTTGGCTCAGTACACTATCTTCTGTCAGGGCTGCCAACCATCAACTAGATTCTTAGGCACACCCTATTGCCCAAGTCTGGAGATCACAAGATGATCAGGGGCCACGCGATCAACTTGCTTCATATGTTTGACGTGCCATAGAAATTCAAAGTCATGAGCCTTATGATTGAAACAATCAAGAGGACAACAGCAGACCAGAAGAGGAGCTGTGGATATGCCCCACAGATTCAGGAGCTCATCAACTCTAAGATGGGCATGGGCATATACTTATTGGACAAGGAACACCTGCCCATCCGTCCAGACTTTGAAGATAATCAAGTGGTCATGACTGAGAACGAGCCATCATCTGCCCAAGCACAAGCCAAGAAGGAGAAGGCGAGGAAGGAGAAAGATGCCAAGATGCCTACTCAAGAGGAGGCATCTGAATATTTCCTGAAAACCAAACAAGAGCAGCTTGGTTACTTGATTGCATCCACCCTGCGGATTGAGCAAGGACTAGCCACCCTAACTCAGAACCAGGCAAGCTTAGAGAGGATCATGGAACAAAAGTTCTATGACTTGGATGTCAAAGTGACAGAGATTCAGACTGCAGTGGAGCAGCTCCAGGATGACATGCAGGAGAGGAGAGGCAAGACTACAACTGATGCCTTTGCCAGAGTGCCACGAGGTCCGAGGTCGTCTGCAGTGCCAGTTGCTGACCCCAGAGCCACCACGTCTGCACCAGCTACAGCCTCAGTTCCACCAGCTCCAGCGTCCACTTCAGCCTCTACTCCGACCACGTCTACAGAAGGCTTCGTCCTTGGAGTGCTCCGGACTCCACCACCACCTGAAGATCAAGCCTGAGTGTCGACTTAGCACTATGCATTTTCTGGGAACTTTTTGGTAACTTGTTGCCAAAGGGGGAGAAAATGTATAGATCATAGGCTTCGAGAGAGAGTGTTGCTTTTATTCTCTCTTGTTTTATTTGGTGGTTTTTTGAACTTTGCTTTTGTGTGAGATACTATGTCATTGCTCATGAGACATTGATGATCATGTGTTTGATCATAAGCTACACTTAATGTTTGCTTAATATTATCATCTTATCTATCTTATGTGATCATTCACTATTCTTGGTTATGAGTGCATGTATTTCATTCTTATCATTTTAAGCGCTCCACCAAGATGTATGTGACATGGAAGAGTAACCCATGACTCTAACTCTTTGTGCATTTGCAGTCCAAAGCAAATTTTAAATATGCACAAATTTAGGGGGAGCTCTTACTTGTCACATACTTCTCAAAGCGACGATATATTTCATGCTTATTATCATTTGTCGAAGCTTTGATCTATATGTTGTCATCAATTACCAAAAAGGGGGAGATTGAAAGTGCAACTATCCCTAAGTGGTTTTGGTAATTCATAATAACATATAGCTCATTGAGCTAATGCTATTCCAAGATGACTATTTCAGGAAAGCTCAATGATTGGCATGGCATGGCTGTGAAAGTGGAACCCTCAAAATACTAAGGACAAAGGATTGGCTCAAGCTCAAAAGCTCAAGACTCTTCATTTTATATTTTAGTGATCCAAGATCACATTGAGTCTTTAGGAAAAGCCAATACTATCAAGGAGGGATGAGGTGTTGCTTAATGAGCCTCTTGATTCATGTGCTTAGTGATATGCTCCAAAACCCTCAACTACTTTCCCATATGTAGGATCTAGAAGTAGATGTGTCTAGAGGGGGGGTGATTAGACACTTAATGCTAAAGTTGCAATTTTTAAGCTTTTTCGGTTTAAGTGGAGTTTAGGCACAATTTCAACACACACAATACATATCAAGCAAGCATGCAAAGAGTATATGAGCAGCGGAATGTAAAACATGCAACTTGCAAGAATGTAAAGGGAAGGGTTTGGAGAGATCAAACGCAATTTGAGACACGGATGTTTTTCCCATGGTTCGGATAGGTGGTGCTATCCTACATCCATGTTGATGGAGACTTCAACCCACAAAGGGTAACAGTTGCGCGAGTCCACACAGGGCTCCACCCACAAAGGGTAACGGTTGCGAGAGTCCACACAGGGCTCCACCCATGAAGGGTCCACGAAGAAGCAACCACCCACAAAGGGTCCACAAAGAAGCAACCTTGTCTATCCCACCATGGCCATCGCCCACACAGGACTTGCCTCACTAGCGGTAGATCTTCACGAAGTAGGCGATCTCCTTGCCCTTACAAACTCCTTGGTTCAACTCCACAATCTTGTCGGAGGCTCCCAAGTGACACCTAGCCAATCTAGGAGACACCACTCTCCAAGAAGTAACAAATGGTGTGTAGGTAATGAACTCCTTGCTCTTGTGCTTCAAATGATAGTCTCCCCAACACTCAACTCTCTCTCATAGGATTTGGATTTGGTGGAAAGAAGATTTGAGTGGAAAGCAATGGGAAGGCTAGAGATCAAGATTCATATGGTAGGAATGGAATATCTTGGTCTCAACACATGAGTAGGTGGTTCTCTCTCAAAACATATGAGTTGGAATGGTGTATGCGTTCTGATAGCTCTCTCATCGAAAGAAGAGGAGGTGGAGGGGTATATATAGCCTCCACACAAAATCCAACCGTTACACACAGTTTTCCAATCTTGGTGGGACCGAATCAACAAACTCGGTCGGACCGAAAAGGTAAACCTAGTGACCGTTAGAGATTTCGGTGGGACCGACTGGATCAACTCGGTGGGACCGATGTGCTAGGGTTAGGGTAAATCCAAAACTCGGTTTGACCGATTACTCAAACTCGGTGAGACCGATTTGGGTAATAAGTGAGACTGAGATTTGGCCAAGCAAAACTCGGTGGAACCGATTTCATATCTCGGTGGGACCGAGAATATTGCAATGGGTAACAGAGAGTTTGCAAGCCCATCTTGGTGAGAACGAGATCCCATCGGTGAGACCGAACTGATTAGGGTTTGGCAGTGGCTTATGACAAGTGAAACTCGGTGGCGCCGGATAGGAAGAATCGGTAGGACCGAGTTTGGCTTAGGGTTTAGGTCATATGTGGAAGTGGGAAAGTAGCTGAGGGTTTTGGAGCATATCACTAAGCACATGAAGCAAGAGGCTCATTAAGCAACACCTCATCCCTCCTTGATAGTATTTGCTTTTCCTAAAGACTCAATGTGATCTTGGATCACTAAAATGTAAAATGATGAGTCTTGAGCTTGAAGCTTTAGCCAATCCTTTATCCTTAGCATCTTGAAGGAGTTCCCACAACCTTTAGTCCATGCCACTCCATTGTTGAACTTATCTGAAACATGCTAGATCGAAATGTTAGTCCAACAAGAGATATGTTGTCATCAATTATCAAAACCACCTAGGGAGCACTTGTGCTTTCAATCTCCCCCTTTTTGGTAATTGATGGCAACATACATCAAAGCTTTAGATAAAGATATAAAGAACAACAAGTAAAGCTTTGGAAGGACATGTAACAAGCATAGGCTCCCCCTACATGTATGCACTCATGTAAATATGAAATATACAGACATGTGAGAGCATAACCATGACAGAGTAGGCAATGTGTTACATGCATCTTGGCCATATGCATCAGAGCAAAAGATTATCAAGGAAAATACCTTCATGCTCATGAGTCCTTCTTGCAAACAGTATGTACATAAGCAAGAACTCCTCATACTCATGATTTTGATGCATATACTTACCTTGTGGTCTTGAGTTGGCTTAGGATGGACGTCCACTAGCCAGAGCAAACAAAAGAAACCACAAGAATACCAAGACTGGGATGACATGTAGAGAGTGAGTACAAGGTACCACATTGAATTCAACATGTCCCCAAGAATAAAGATATGCAATGAATTTGACTGATTTCTTTCCCTTAGGTGTCTTGCTCCCCCTGAATCGTACATGGGATATTGGGAGAAAATAGGAAATAGAAAATCAGAGCTGAAAGATATGAATAGAACTTAATTCAAATGAGTTCATATGAACATGTCTTTCCCCCAAAAAGACATGTGGCATCTCTCCTCTTGAACATCAAGCATTTGGGATCCTTGAGTATTCTCTCCCCCTTGGAGATTTCTTTCTCCCCCTTAATATATGGGATCCTTGAGTATTCTCTCCCCCTTAGTACTTTCTCTCCCCCTTAGTACTTTCTCCTTTGTAGGTGATAAGCTTTTGATGTGATCTCTCTCTCCCTAATGATAAGCTTTGATGTGATCTCTCTCTCCCCCCTTTGACATCAATTTCCAAGAAGGTTTTTCCTGGAATCCGTCGAATAGGTTTGGTCCTTGAGATTCAGTACAAAGCAGGGAATAAAACTGTGATGCTTGTAGAGGACAAGATTCATTGAGTGGAGCTAGATTAGAAGAAATATAGAATATGTGGCAAACTGTTTTTCCTGTTGCGAAATCGGTGGCACCGAGTGGCAATTCGGTGAAACCGAGTTCATCACAGAGAAAAACACTTGTCACCTCAGCTCACTAGTCAAGTAAGATCTCACAAAGATTTGCAATGAATTAGCTGAAAGATTTGCAAGGAATTTCATGCAGAAATATGCAGAACAAAAACCAAAAAGAAAAGAGTGAAAGTTTCTAGATGAAGTTTTTTTTGTTTGAAAAAGAAGGAAACAAATATGCAAGGGACAAATGCAATAACTCAGAAAAGAACACAAGAGAACTTCATCTAGAATTGGGCGGTGACATAGTCACCTATGTTAGAGTATATTGACTTAGGAGTCAAGTGAGGACACTTGATCGTAGTTCATACTCATCGTTTTAAGCTCAAAATGGGGTTACCATTTTTCGTTTAAGCATCTTGATGTATTCTCACCTTGTTAAGTTGCTTTGACTCATGTCTTGGAGTAAAGCTTCTCTAAGATGGAATAACATACCTTGGGTGGTGGTGTGGTTCTTGCTCATGTAGTTGAACTTGTGTGAGTGCTCAAGGTTGATGTAGCTCATCAAGAGTTGGGAGCATCACTTGGAGTTTGAGTTCATCTACCTACATGGGTTAGTTCTTGCAAGGAAGAGCACTTGTGTATCCAAAAATGACAATCATGAAGCTTAACATAGAATTTGTCAAAGGATATGTTTGAGTGGTTTTGTGCTTCCTTGTCTTCAACCACTATTGTGTAGAGTCTTGGTCTTGTAGAGATTGCTCAAGATGTGAGTGAGTCGCAATCTCATGGAATTAGATTCAACCAAGCACCTACATGGGTTAGGCAACATGCAAGGTGCAAATATATCCAAGACATAAGATAGTTATCATAAGAGATATATCATGGATTAGTCATAAGCTCATGTCTTGCATGTATCCAATGGAGTTTCTACTCCAAGTTCGAAGCATCAATGATGTTCAATTCTCCTCTCAACCTGCAAAACACTTTCTCATCAAGTGGTTTAGTGAATATATCCGCTAATTGCTTGTCGGTGCGAACATGCTTAAGATTGATGTCACCCTTAGCAACATGATCTCGAATGAAATGATGACGAACTTCAATATGCTTAGTTCGAGAATGTTGTACAGGATTATGACCAATTTTTATAGCACTTTCATTGTCACAAAGCAGTGGAACATGTTTCACATAAATCCCATAATCTTTAAGAGTTTGGGTCATCCAAAGTAATTGAGCACAACATGAACCAGCGGCAATGTATTCCGCTTCGGCGGTGGATAAGGATACCGAGTTTTGTTTCTTGGAAGACCAAGACACAAGAGATCTACCAAGAAATTGACCAGTACCCGAAGTGGACTTTCTATGAACCTTGTCTCCGGCATAATCCGAGTCAGAATAGCCAACAAGATCAAAAGAAGACCTCTTAGGATACCAAATGCCAAAATTTGGTGTATGGATTAAATATCTCACTATCCTTTTCACAGCCTTAAGATGACAATCTTTAGGAGCAGCTTGATATCGTGCACACATGCACACACTTAGCATAATATCGGGACATGAAGCACATAGGTATAACAATGAACCAATCATAGAGCGATAAACCTTTTGATCAACCGGTTCACCATCTTTGGTTAAATCATTATGTCCACTAGTAGGCATGGGTGTAGACATACCTTTGCATTCTTGCATATTGAACTTCTTGAATAAGTCCTTGGTGTACTTTGTTTGAGAGACAAATGTACCTTCCTTAGTTTGCTTGATTTGCAACCCGAGAAAGAATTTGAGTTCACTCATCATAGACATCTCAAACTTCTCTGACATTAGCTTTCCAAACTTTTCACTAAAGAGAGGGTTAGTTGAACCAAATATGATATCATCAACATAAATTTGGCATACAAATAGTTCTCCATTAACCCTTTTAGTAAGAAGAGTAGAATCAATTTTACCAATTTCAAAACCACTTGTAGTAAGGAACTTGGTCAAGCATTTATACCATGCTCTAGGAGCTTGTTTAAGACCATAAAGAGCTTTGTGAAGTTTGTAAACATGATTTGGTTTCTTAGGATTGATAAAGCCGGGAGGTTGTTTGACATAAACTTCCTCCTCTATTTCACCATTTAGAAAAGTACTTTTAATGTCCATTTGGTACAAGGTGATATTATGGTGATTAGCATAGGCAAGTAAGATGCGAATGGACTCAAGTCTAGCAATGGGAGCATACGTGTCACCATAGTCCAT
This sequence comes from Triticum urartu, assembly GCF_003073215.2. Lineage (NCBI taxonomy): Eukaryota > Viridiplantae > Streptophyta > Magnoliopsida > Poales > Poaceae > Triticum > Triticum urartu. The sequence continues at coordinate 541,365,599 of NC_053025.1, read as the reverse complement.
ACCTTCAACTTGTGTGTACCCTTGGGTGACGAGACGTGCTTTGTTGCGAACCACTTGTCCATCTTCATCTTGCTTGTTGCGAAACACCCATTTGGTACCAATGATGTTGTGGTTGTTGTCGGGCTTCTCGACCAATGTCCAAACTTGGTTTCTCTCAAAATTATGTAGCTCTTCATGCATAGCGTTTATCCAATCTGGATCTTCCAATGCTTCTTCAACCTTCATAGGTTCAATGCTAGAGATGAATGAATAGTTTTCACAAAAGTTAGCTAAACGAGTTTTTGAGCGAGTGATTCTCCCGGTTTGTATATCATTGAGGATTTGCTCGACGGGATGATCTTTGGCAATTCTTGCTCGAACTCGTGAGAGCTTTTGCTTGGGTCTTTGTTGAACATCTTCTTCATCTTGTTCTTCTTCTTGGCCTTCTTCATTGTTGACGTCGTTGTTCTCTTGTCGTGGTGGAGAAGGAGGTTGTTGATGTTCATCTTGACGTACTTCCTCGTTTTCTTCATCTTGGTGTGTCCCACTTGTGGATGCTTCCGTGTTGATTCTTGGTTCACCTTGTCGTGAAGTAGAAGCTTCCACTTGGACGGATGAAGTACTCTCCTTCACCTCCGTTGGACGAATTTTGCCAATGGACAAGTCTTGAATTGCTTCTGAAGAGTCTTTGTCTCCTACATCAATTGGCAATTGCTCTACTTGCGAGCCATTAGATTCATCAAACTTCACATCTACCGTATCTTCAACCTTTCGGGTGAAATTGTTGTAGACACGGTAAGTGTGAGAGTTTGAGCCATAACCAAGTAGAAAACCTTCATGAGATTTAGGAGCAAACTTTGAACGACGATGCTTATCAAGAATGTAGCACTTTGAGCCGAATACTCGAAAGTATCCAACTTGGGGTTTGTTACCGGTGAGAAGCTCGTATGCCGTCTTGCCGAGTAGCTTGTGAAGATATAAGCGATTTGTTGCGTGACAAGCTGTCTCAACCGTTTCTGCCCAAAAGTGCTTTGGCGTCTTGTATTCATCAAGCATCGTTCTTGCCATTTCGATGAGCGTCCGGTTCTTCCTCTCAACAACTCCATTTTGTTGAGGTGTGTACATAGCCGAGAACTCGTGTGAAATCCCTTCTTCGTCAAGAAAGGTGTCCACATTTGCGTTCTTGAACTCCGTTCCGTTGTCACTCCGAACCTTCTTGATCTTCACATCAAACTGATTTTGGGCCTTCCTAGCGAAGTTTATGAAGATCTTTTGGACCTGCGACTTGTCATTAAGAAAGAACACCCACGTAAATCTTGAAAAATCATCAACTATAACTAGACCAAAGGAATTTCCACCGAGACTCTTGTAGGCGTTGGGACCAAAAAGATCCATGTGAAGTAGCTCGAGTGGCCTCCTTGTGGTCATGATGTTCTTCACGGGATGTCTTCCTCCAACCTGTTTACCTGCTTGACAAGCACTGCAAAGTCTATCCTTATCAAATATGACATCGTTGACTCCAAGGATATGATTTCCTTTAATAAGCTTTTCAAGGTTTCTCATGCCAACCTGACCTAGTCGTCTATGCCACAACCAACCTTTTGAGGATTTAGCAACAAAGCAAGTTTTAGGTTGTGCCTTTTTAGAGAAATCGACAATGTAAAGATCACCTCTACGCATACCCGTCAAGACCATTTTATGATTGTCTCGACGAAATACTTGGCAATCTACCTCAGTAAATAGGACATTCAAACCGAAATCAGCAAGTCTAGATACTGAAAGTAAGTTGTAGCCAAGAGATTCAACGAGCATGACATTTTGAATGGAACTATCATGTGAGATGGCCACCTTACCAAGGCCAACCACTTTACCCTTTGAATTATCACCAAAGGTGACATATTTTCGAGGGCCGTCATTTTCAGCAAGATCACGAAACATCTCTTCATCTCTGGTCATATGATCAGTACATCCAATATCAAGAACCCATTCCTTTCCTCCTGATTCATATCCCCGAAGATTTGCCATAAGACCAAAATGTCTCATTGCATCATCAAGATCAAAGTCACTATCATCATCATCATAATATTCATGTTCATCATGATCTTGTGACTCATCATTTCCTAGAGAGGGTAATTCATTAGATAAATGATTATCAAAGTGGTCACTTTTATGAATTCTTATAGCTTTGAATATGATATCATTAATGATTCCAACATCTCCTTTAGCCTGCTTAAGATTGGTAAGTTCAAATAGACATTTACCAAAACTAGGATCACTAGAATTCATCTTACTCAAGGCAATAGATTTATGGAAAATTTCATCCAAAGTTTTCAAGGAATGATCGGGAAATCGTTCCTCAAGAAATTTCCATATAGTATAGGCACAACTTTGAGTAGGCAAACTAGCAATCAAGTTTTTGGGCAATCCTCTAATGATGAGCTCAATAGTTCTAAGATTGCGAATCATGTCAATATCTTCATCTAGGGTAGGATGCAAAGGATCAATATGAAGTGCACAAGGGCTAGCAATATACCTGTTCAAATGATATTGATTGAAGATTACAAGCATCTCATTTTTCCACTCATGAAAATACTTTCCATCAAGAATAGGCACTCTATGTCTAAGACTCCCTAGAGTAGACACATCCATCTTCCTCCAATGGTGATTAAACCAAGGCAATGGAGACCAATGCTCTGATACCACTTGTAGGATCTAGAAGTAGATGTGTCTAGAGGGGGGTGATTAGACACTTAATGCTAAAGTTGCAATTTTTAAGCTTTTTCGGTTTAAGTGGAGTTTAGGCACAATTTCAACACACACAATACATATCAAGCAAGCATGCAAAGAGTATATGAGCAGCGGAATGTAAAGCATGCAACTTGCAAGAATGTAAAGGGAAGGGTTTGGAGAGATCAAACGCAATTTGAGACACGGATGTTTTTCCCGTGGTTCGGATAGGTGGTGCTATCCTACATCCACGTTGATGGAGACTTCAACCCACAAAGGGTAACGGTTGCGCGAGTCCACACAGGGCTCCACCCACAAAGGGTAACGGTTGCGAGAGTCCACACAGGGCTCCACCCACGAAGGGTCCACGAAGACGCAACCACCCACAAAGGGTCCACAAAGAAGCAACCTTGTCTATCCCACCATGGCCATCGCCCACACAGGACTTGCCTCACTAGCGGTAGATCTTCACGAAGTAGGTGATCTCCTTGCCCTTACAAACTCCTTGGTTCAACTCCACAATCTTGTCGGAGGCTCCCAAGTGACACCTAGCCAATCTAGGAGACACCACTCTCCAAGAAGTAACAAATGGTGTGTAGGTAATGAACTCCTTGCTCTTGTGCTTCAAATGATAGTCTCCCCAACACTCAACTCTCTCTCATAGGATTTGGGATTTGGTGGAAAGAAGATTTGAGTGGAAAGCAACTTGGGAAGGCTAGAGATCAAGATTCATATGGTAGGAATGGAATATCTTGGTCTCAACACATGAGTAGGTGGTTCTCTCTCAAAACATATGAGTTGGAATGGTGTATGCTTCTGATGGCTCTCTCATCGAATGAAGAGGAGGTGGAGGGGTATATATAGCCTCCACACAAAATCCAACCGTTACACACAGTTTTCCAATCTCGGTGGGACCGAATCAACAAACTCGGTCGGACCGAAAAGGTAAACCTAGTGACCGTTAGAGATTTCGGTGGGACCGACTGATCAACTCGGTGGAACCGATGTGCTAGGGTTAGGGTAAATCCAAAACTCGGTTTGACCGATTACTCAAACTCGGTGGGACCGATTTGGGTAATAAGTGAAACTGAGATTTGGTCAAGCAAACTCGGTGGGACCGATTGCATATCTCGGTGGGACCGAGAATAATGCAATGGGTAAAAGAGAGTTTGCAAGCCCATCTCGGTGAGACCGAGATCCCATCGGTGAGACCGAACTGATTAGGGTTTGGCAGTGGCTTATGACAAGTGAAACTCGGTGGCGCCGGATGAGAAGAATCGGTAGGACCGAGTTTGGCTTAGGGTTTAGGTCATATGTGGATATGGGAAAGTAGTTGAGGATTTTGGAGCATATCATTAAGCACATGAAGCAAGAGGCTCATTAAGCAACACCTCATCCCTCCTTGATAGTATTGGCTTTTCCTAAAGACTCAATGTGATCTTGGATCACTAAAATGTAAAATGAAGAGTCTTGAGCTTGAAGCTTTAGCCAATCCTTTGTCCTTAGCATCTTGAAGGAGTTCCCACAACCTTTAGTCCATGCCACTCCATTGTTGAACTTATCTGAAACATGCTAGATAGAAGTGTTAGTCCAACAAGAGATATGTTGTCATCAATTATCAAAACCACCTAGGGAGCACTTGTGCTTTCACATATCCATATGACCTAACTAACCAATCGTCCTGATTCTTTCATCCGGCGCCACCGAGTTTCACTTGTCATAGCCACTGCCAAACCCTAGCAATTCGGTTCTACCGATAGGGATCTCGGTCTCACCGAGATGGGATTGCAAACTCTCTGTTTCCCTTTCGTAACTTTTCGGTCTCACCGAAAGAGCGAATCGGTCCCACCGAGATTGCAATGTAAACTCTCTGTTTCCCTTTTGTAACTTTTCGGTCTCACCGAAAGAGCAAATCGGTCCCACCGAGTTTGCCTGACCAACTCTCTGGTTAGCTTATTACCAAACTCGGTCTCACCGAGTTTGTGTAATCGGTCTCACCGAGATTACGTTATGCCCAAACCCTAACCATATCGGTCCTACCGAGTTGCATGTCAGTCCCACCGAAAATCTCTAACGGTCACTAGGTTTACCTTTTCGGTCCGACCGAGTTTGTTGATTCGGTCCCACCGAGATTGGAAAACTGTGTGTAACGGTTGGATTTTGTGTGGAGGCTATATATACCCCTCCACCTCCTCTTCATTCGTGGAGAGAGCCATCAGAACACATACACAATTCCAACTCATATGTTCTGAGAGAGAACCACCTACTCATGTGTTGAGACCAAGATATTCCATTCCTACCATATGAATCTTGATCTCTAGCCTTCCCCAAGTTGCTTTCCACTCAAATCTTCTTTCCACAAAATCCAAATCCTATGAGAGAGAGTTGAGTGTTGGGAAGACTATCATTTGAAGCACAAGAGCAAGGAGTTCATCATCAACACACCATTTGTTACTTCTTGGAGAGTGGTGTCTCCTAGATTGGCTAGGTGTCACTTGGGAGCCTCCGACAAGATTGTGGAGTTGAACCAAGGAGTTTGTAAGGGCAAGGAGATCGCCTACTTCGTGAAGATCTACCGCTAGTGAGGCAAGTCCTTTGTGGGCGATGGCCATGGTGGGATAGACAAGGTTGCTACTTCGTGGACCCTTCGTGGGTGGAGCCCTCCGTGGACTCGCGCGACCGTTACCCTTCGTGGGTTGAAGTCTCCATCAACGTGGATGTAGGATAGCACCACCTATCCAAACCACGGGAAAAACATCCGTGTCTCCAATTGCGTTTGAATTCTCCAAACCCTTCCCTTTACATTCTTGCAAGTTGCATGCTTTACTTTCCGCTGCCAATATACTCTTTGCATGCTTGCTTGAATTGTGTGATGATTGCTTGACTTGTCCTACAATAGCTAAAATCTGCCAAGAACTAAAATTGGGAAAAGGTTAAGTTTTTATTTGGTCAAGTAGTCTAATCACCCCCCCCTTCTAGACATACTTTCGATCCTACAGCCACGCTGCCCGTGACTGGCGGAGGGCGAGGCAGCGAGAGGGACGGCGTAGGGGAGCCCCCTGCGGCACTAACAAGCTCGGCGATGCGGTTGAGCCAGTCCTCGTAGGGGTCGTCGACGGGGCGGTAGCGCAGGAGCTCGTGCGCCATGCACAAAGCGGCCCGCGCGTCCACGGGAGCGTTACGAGTGTGGGATGACGAACCGGCTTGGGTCAGCGATGGAGTGGCGGTGTAGCCGTCCTGCCGCACCGAGGGGTGCAACGAGGATGCTTGCTGCTCGTTCGACGCCGGGCCAGTGGTGGCATTGGCGGCAGGCGATAGAGAATGATGGGGTGGCCCGCCAATGGGAGCCGTCTAAGCAATGCGGGCGGCGAGGGCAGCCCGACGCTCAGCGTGAGCGCGGCGAGCGTCCGCCATGGATACGATGAAGCAACGGGACGCCGAGCGATGGAAGGGAAGCTTCGGTGCACCCCTACCTGGCGCACCAAATGTTGGATCTCGGGTTCCGGCAAACCCTCAAGGCTCGAACACTGGGGTGCGCGTGAAGATCTCCCCCTACCGATCCACATCCTAGCTTCGCTAAGATCTCAAGGGCTAACTCGACGAACTCGCAACACAAAGGACACAAGATTTATACTGGTTCGGGCCACCGTTGTGGTGTAATACCCTACTCCAGTGTGGTGTTGTTGGATTGCCTCTTGGGCTAAGGATGAACAGTACAAGGGGAAGAACAGCCTCCTGAGGCGAGGTGTTCTTGTGCTTGGTGGGTGTGAGGATGAATTGAATCCGTTCCCGCCCCCACCTACTGTGGTGGCTAATCCTATTTATAGAGGCCCTGGTCCTCTCCCCAATTATTGAGAGGGAAGGGAGCCAAACAACGGCCAATTTGAAAGGGGACAGCTAGTACAACTTATCCCGACAAAAGCAGTCTTCGCCTGCAAAAGGCTCTGGTGGTGACGCCGCCTTGGGCTCCATGGTGACCCCCGTCCTGCCGTCCTGCCGGTCTTGGTCTCGTTGCACTGATATGGAAACCTTTGCTTGATGCCTCGGTACTCCGCGCCTGCGCTTGCTTCCTTAGCACCAAAGAGGAAATAAGGACACTGTGCGCGCTAGCGCCCGCCTGGCGCCTGCCTGATCTTGATCATCATGGCTCACGTCATTGAAACCTCGCGAGGTTTGCCTTGCCTTGAACTCTCGCCCCTCGTGATCCATCTTGGTGAGGGCGCTCCCGAGGAGGTCTTGTGTCCTCCGCCTCATGAGGCTTGGCCCCTCGCGATGGTCTTGAGTGCTTGTTGGTGAAGGTGGGCCATCCGGGCCCGCTCGCAGAGCCAAGCCGTGGGCCGCAGGTAGGCAAGTCTGGGGACCCCTGTTCCCAGAACGTCGACAGTCGTGCGATCGACGGGCGAGGCGTGGGAGGACGGCAACTGGCGCCGTTGAGAGGTAGTGGTCGACTGCAGCGTCCCATGCCGCCGAGGGGGGGGAGGGGTGCACAGGCACGGGCGCGGCGGGTGCAACCAAACGCACGGGGACCGGCACCGCGGTGGGTGGAGGGGCACACACAGGGCGCGGCGGATGCAGCCAAATGCATGGGGGTCGGCGTCACGGTGGGTGGAGGGGCATGCACGGGCATGGGCGCTGCCACTGGCATGTACACGAGCTCGTGTGGGTCCGCGAAGACCTCGCTGATGCCCGCGGCTTCCAGCTCTGCGATAGTGCTCGGCGACCAGCCTGTCAATGCTACGGGGATGGTCGCTGGTGCGGGCGCGTGTATGGGAGCTAGGATGAGAGCGGGGGCAGTAACCACCGCGGCCAGCTCGTTCTGGGCCATGTCCATGAGGCCCCTTTCCTACTTATTTTCTATCTCCTCCGGCTCGAAGTCGACTTCAACAAACTTGAAGACTAGTGGCAGATGATCATTCTGCGCCATGGCGGTGGAGGTCTGCCGGGGGGGTGGGGGTGGGGGGAGGGAAATGGGAGGCAAACAGTAAGGCCTCCCGTATTAAACAGCGGCTTGGGCGCCATTAATGGAGAGGAAGGCGGGCGGCCATGGAAGTCAAAGGGCTCGCTTCCCAGTGAGCCTGTGTAGCGTAAAGCTCGCATGCTTCCCGGTGAGCCTGCGCATTGGAGGATAGCTTGCACGCCTCTTGGTCAGCCTGCGCACCGGATCACGCTCGCATGCCTCCCGTTCAGACAAGGTCAAGCAGCTGTCCACATGGCACCTCCTACAACCATTAAAACCAAGACATGTGGCGTCATGTGAATGGTTAACAGAAGGCACATGTTTTGAATTATACAAACGTTTGAGATATTAAGTGGCAGCCATTTTTTCAAAATGGCTTTGTTGGCTGTCATTATTCGAGTGCGCCTTCTCTCAAAATGGACACGAAAAATACCACATCATGTCGGGCACCATTCCATGATAGCATGCCAAGTTTCATGAATTTCAGACGAGTTTTGGATTTACTAGAATTTAAAAACCAGGCATCTCAATGTTTTATCGGCAATCAACGGTGCCCTGGTGTTTGATATTCATTCCATTTATTGCATGGGACCTAAGCATGCACCCAAGGACACATATTTGATTTTTCAACCAATTTATATGCACTGGAGCATGTGCATGTAGTTCAAATTTGAATTATGCACATAAATGCATTGAAAACTCAGTTAATGCATAAAAATGTCCAAAAGAACCACAAAAAATCACAAAATTGACACAACACTCCTATTATTCTATGTTGACATGAGAAAATTTTTGGAAGCAATAAGAGGCAGTGGATATTGTTTCGTCCCCAAAGGTGGGACGTTCCCTACCGAAACCATGATGATTGTTGTGAGAAGCTCTGGTTTGTGAGAAGCATATACCCAAACCTGCCCCAAACATGACAAAATTTTACCATGGCATGTTGATGCCACTCCATGAAAGCATGCCAAGTTTCATGAGTTTCAGGCGAGTTTTGGATTTACTAGAATTTAGAAACGAGGCATCTCAATGTTTTGGCGGCAATCAACGGTGCCCTGGTGTTTAAAATTCATTCCCATTTCTTGCATGGGACCTAAGCATGCACCCAAGGACACAGATCTGATTTTTCAACCAATTTATATGCACTGGAGCATGTGCATGTAGTTCAAATTTGAATTTTGCACATAAATGCATTGAAAACCTAGTTAATGCATAAAAATGTCCAAACGAACCCCCAAAAATCCTAAAAATTAACACAACACTCCTGTTGTTCTATGTTGACATGAGAAAATATTTCAAATCAATAAGAGGCAATGGATATCGTTTCGTCCCCAAAGGTGGGACGTTCCCTACCAAACCATCATGCTTGTTGTGAGAAGCTCTGGTTTGTGAGAAGCATATACCCGAACCTGCCCCAAATGGGACAAATTTTTTAACACGACATGTTGATGCCGCTCCATGATAGCATGCCAAGTTTCATGAATTTCCAACGAGTTTTGGATTTACTAGAATTTAAAAACCAGGCATCTCAATGTTTTGTCGGCAATCAACAGTGCCTGGTGTTTGAATTTCATTCCCATCTCTTGCATGGGACCTAGAAATTCACCCAAGGACACATATTAGATTTTTCAACCAACCTAAGTGCATCGGAGCATGTGCTTGTAGTTCAAATTTGAATTGTGCGCATAAAATGCCTAGAAAACTCAGTTAATGCATAAAAATGTCCAAACGAATAGTTAATGCATAAAAATGTCCAAACGAACCCCGAAAAATCACAAAAATTGACACTAGAAAATATTTGAAAGCAATAAGAGGCAATGGATATCGTTTCGTCCCCAAAGGTGGGACGTTCCCTATCGCTACCATCATGCTTGTTGTGAGAAGCTCTGGTTTGTGAGAAGCTTATACCCGAACCTGCCCCAAACGGGACAAAATTTTTACCATGGCATGTTGATGCCGCTCCATGATAGCATGCCAAGTTTCATGAATTTCAGACGAGTTTTGGATTTACTAGCACTACAAAAAAAGACACATCCGTGACATTTTGGGCCGAACGAAATTTTTTATGTCATACATATGACACTTCTATGACAATAATTGTAACAAAACCCGGTATCATCATAGATGTGGTGGGCTCCTACTTCTATGACAAAAAATCATGACAGAAAATGGGCTTTTTGTCCTGGGCGGGCCGGAGACGCAGCTGCATGACATTCTTTGGGCCGTCCATGATGGGAAAAACCGTGATAGAAGCGAGGGGGAGGAAAATTTCGGGGAGTTCCCGGTTACGGTGGGAGGTCGGGGCCAAGCAATGCGCGTTTCTCTTGTACGCATACGTGCGTGTGTGCGAGGCGTTGGCTCTAACTGAACCCGAGCGAGGCGTTGGGCACTAACAGAACCCGAGCGATTGCACTGCAGGCTACGCGTTACTGAACCTGAGCGACCGATCGATGGCTGTTAACTGAACCCGATCAAGCGATTCCTTCGCTACTGCTGCTAACTGAAGCCGATCAATGGGATGAACAGTGAGTGTTGCGGGGGGGGGGGGGGGGGGGGGGGGGGGGGGGGGGGGTTTGGATGAACAGTGAGCAGTGGCGTTGCCTCTGGATGAACAGGACGCCGTGGTGTGGTGGAGGGCTGCATAAACAGTAGACGGTGGAGGGGTGCCCGTGGAGGGGTGGATGAACAGGACCCCGTGGTGTGGAGGGATGGATGAACAGTAGACGGTGGAGGGGTGGTTGAACAGGACCCCGTGGTGTGGAGGGATGGATGAACAGTAGACGGTGGAGGGGTGCTCGTGGAGGGGTGGTTGAACAGGACCCCGTGGTGTGGAGGGCTGGATGAACAGTATACGGTGGAGGGGTGGTTGAACAGTAGCCGGTGGAGTAGCGCACGGTGGAGGCTGGATGAACAGGAGCCCGTGGAGGCTGGAGGAGGTCGACGGTGGAGATGAACAGTATCCCGTGGAGTCCCGTTTGGCGGTACGCCACACCCCTCCCGATGAACAGGACTCCCGTTTCGACCATAGCGCTCCAACACAAGTCCGTTTCCTCCGTTTTGCGGTACGCCACACCCCTCCCGATCAACAGGACCCCCGTTTCGACCGTAGGAGGTCCGTTTCCTCCATTTTGCGGTACGCCAGACCCCTCCTGATGAACAGGATCCCGTTTCGAACGTGGCCGGTCAAACACAAGGCCGTTTCCTCCGTTCTGCGGTATGCCAGGCCTCGTTTCCATTGCCTGTTCCGTCCAAGCCCTCCCGATGAACACGACGCATTCCGTTGCCTCCCCATGAACACGACACATTCCGTTGCTTCCCCATGAACACGACGCATTCTGTTGCCTCCCCATGAACACCACGACGACGTTGTTTCTCCGTTCCAAACCAGCCATGTACACGAGCCCTGGCCATAAGTATGCTCGAGTAGGCGTTTGAGACCCCGCCCGTATGTACACATACGTGGCCGTATTTTCTTTCTTGCACCCTGGCCGCTGTACGTACGTGTAAATGCTACATGCGTGCCTTTACCACGACACGTGCGCGCCTCTACATCGACCAGTATGTACGTACACGTTCGCGACCAGAATGACAACGCTACGTACGCTTCGACCAGGTGGGTCCTGACTGTCAGGCACTTCCTTGCCTGCAAAGATGTAGCTGGTCGGTCCCAGCAGTCAGGGGGTGAATTGGTTTTTCTTGCCCGGACACACTTCCTTGCGTGTGAAGATGTAGCTGGTGGGTCCCAGCAGTCAGGGGCAAACGTTTTTTTCGCGAAATACAGTGGCCCGTCTGATGGGTCCCAGCTGTCAGGTGGAGGAATCATTATTTTCCGCGTAATAAGGAGGCACTTCCTTGCTCCGGCCGTGGACCCACTGAGGGAGTCCTGGATTAGGGGGTGTCCGGATAGCCGGACTATACCTTCGACCGGACTCCTGGACTATGAAGATACAAGATTGAAGACTTCGTCCCGTGTCCGGAAGGGACTTTCCTTGGCGTGGAAGGCAAGCTTGGCGATACGGATATGTAGATCTCCTACCATTGTAACCGACTCTGTGTAACCCTAGCCCTCTCCGGTGTCTATATAAACCGGAGAGTTTTAGTCCGTAGGACGAACAACAATCATACCATAGGCTAGATTTTAGGGTTTAGCCTCTCTGATCTCATGGTAGATGTACTCTTGTACTACCCATATCATCAATATTAATCAAGCAGGACATAGGGTTTTACCTCCATTAAGAGGGCCCGAACCTGGTTAAACATCGTGTCCCCTGCCTCCTGTTACCATCCGACCTAGACGTACAGTTCGGGACCCCCTACCCGAGATCCGCCGGTTTTGACACCGACATTGGTGCTTTCATTGAGAGTTCCTCTGTGTCGTCACTTTTAGGCCTGATGGCTTCTCCGATCATCAACAACAATGCGATCTAGGGTGAGACTTTTCTCCCTGGACAGATCTTCGTATTCGGCGGCTTTGCACTGCGGGCCAATTCGCTTGGTCATCTGGAGCAGATCGAAAGCTACGCCCCTGGCCATGAGGTCAGATTTGGAAGTTTGAACTACACGGCCGACATCCGCGGAGACTTGATCTTCGACGGATTTGAGCCACAACCGAGCGCGCTGCACTGTCATGATGGGCATGATTTAGCTCTGCCGCCGAACAGTGCCCTGGAGGCTGCACCTGTGTCCGCTCCGACCCCTAGCTCGGAGCCGATCACACCAACCGAGGATGGGTGGTTAGACACCGCCTCGGGGCTGCAATCTCTATGGCGATCGAGCCGAACACCAGCCCTATTCTCTGCGAAGCCCGTGACTCCAAGGAGCCGGACTCCTCTCCAGACTCCGAGCCCTCCGCGCCCCGACAGATCAAACCCGATTGGGCGAAGATCATGGAGTTCACCGCCGCGGACATCTTTCAGCACTCGCCCTTCGGCGATATTCTGAATTCACTAAAGTCTCTCTCTTTGTCAGTAGAGCCCTGGCCGGACTATGCTCAGCAAGGTTGGGATGCGGATGATGAAGAAATTCAAAGCCCACCCACCACCCACTTCATAGCCACTGTCGATGATTTAATCGACATGCTCGACTTCGACTCCGAAGACATCAACGATATGGACGCCGACGCAGGAGACGATCAAGAACCAGCGCCTATAGGGCACTGGAAAGCCACCTCGTCGTATGATATATACATGGTGGACACCCTAAAAGAAGGCAATGGCGATGGAATAGCGGAGGATGACCCCTCCAAGAAGCAGCCTAAGCGCCGGCATCGGCGGTGCTGCTCTAAATCCCGCCAAAACAAAAACGGTGATTCCGGCACAGGGGATAATAACACCCCGGATAGTGCCGAAAACAACCACCTCCAGCAAGATTCAACACAGGAGGATAGAGAAGCCAGCCCTCATGAGAGAGCGGCAGACAGAGAAGTCGAGGACGATAATTATATGCCTCCCTCCGAAGACGAGGCAAGCCTCGACGGCGATGAATTTTTTGTGTCGGAGGATCCCGTCGAACAAGAGCGTTTCAAACGCAGGCTTATGGCCACGGCAAGCAGCCTCAAGAAAAAACAGCAACAACTTAGAGCTGATCAAGATTTGCTAGCCGACAGATGGACTGAAGTCCTTGCGGCTGAAGAGTATGAACTCGAACGCCCCTCCAAGAGCTACCCAAAGCGCAGGTTGCTACCCCAATTAGAGGAGGAAGCACCTAAACCTACATCACCAACGCATGATGCGGCCGACCGGCCACCCCGTGGCCGCGATAGAGAAGCCTCTTGGCCCTCCACTCAAGCCGCACCCCGGCGCCGCTGAAAAACTACCAAGGCATGGGAAAATGCGCCAGACCTGCGAGATATATTGGAGGACAAGGCAAGGCAAACAAGATCGATCTACGGATCATGTGGGCGCCCCACGGCACGAGACGGTACTCGTCACGCCAGATACAGTAAATCCGGCCGGGCCGAACACAGGAGACAAAGCTCTTTTGAGCTGCGTCGTGATGTAGCCCAATACAGAGGCGCCGCACACCCACTATGCTTCACAGATGAAGTAATGGATCATCAAATCCCCGAGGGTTTCAAACCCGTGAACATCGAATCATACGATGGCACAATAGATCCCGTGGTATGGATCGAGGACTATCTCCTTCATATCCACATGGCCCGCGGTGATGACCTACACGCCATCAAATACCTCCCACTCAAGCTTAAAGGACCAGCCCGGCATTGGCTTAACAGCTTGCCAGCAGAATCAATTGGTTGTTGGGAGGACCTGGAAGCCGCATTCCTCGACAATTTCCAGGGCACTTATGTGCGACCACCAGACACCGATGACCTAAGCCACATAATTCAGCAGCCAGAGGAATCGGCCAGACAATTCTGGACACGGTTCCTAACCAAGAAAAATCAAATCGTCGACTGTCCGGACGCAGAGGCCCTAGCAGCCTTCAAGCATAACATCCGCGACGAGTGGCTTGCACGGCACCTAGGACAGGAAAAGCCGAAATCTATGGCAGCCCTCACGACACTTATGACCCGCTTTTGCGCGGGAGAAGACAGTTGGCTAGCTCGCAGCAATAACATGACCAAGAGCCCTGGTAATTCGGATACCAAGGACAGCAGTGGCAGGTCGCGTCGCAACAAGCAAAAGCGCCGCATTAACAGCGACAATGCTGAGGATACGGCAGTTAATGCCGGATTCAAAGGCTCTAAACCCAGTCAGCGGAAAGACCCATTCAAAAGAAATACTCCGGGCCCGTCCAGCTTGGACCGAATACTCAACCGCTCATGCCAGATACATGGCACCCCCGAAAAACCATCCAATCACACCAACAGGGATTGTTGGGTGTTCAAGCAGGCAGGCAAGTTAAATGCCGAAAGCAGAGACAAGGGGCTGCATAGCAATGACGAGGAGGAGCCCCGGCCACCGAACAACAGTGGATAGAAAGGTTTTCCCCCACACGGCAGCAGCCTGAACCTGCTTTATCAGGATACAGTGCGGAAAATGGGCATCGATCCCTCGAGGATTAAACCCACTAGAACGACCTTTAAAGGCGTCATACCAGGTGTAGAAGCCAACTGTACAGGCTCAGTTACACTTGAAGTGGTCTTCGGATCTCCGGATAATTTCCGAAGCGAGGAGTTAATCTTCGACATAGTCCCGTTCCGCAGTGGCTATCACGCACTGCTCGGGCGAACCGCATTTGCCAAATTCAATGCGGTGCCGCACTACGCATACCTCAAGCTCAATATTCCAGGCCCTCGAGGAGTCATCACGGTCAATGGAAACACCGAACGCTCTCTCCGAACGGAGGAGCATACGGCGCCTATCGCAGCGGAAGTACAAAGCAGCCTCTCAAGGTAATTCTCCAGTCCGGCCATTAAACGTCCGGACACCGTCAAGCGCGCCCGGAGTAACCTACAACAAGACCGCCTGGCACGTTCCGAGCAAGCGTAGCAATGCGGCCCCAACCCCAGCCCTCGCGAACTTGTGAAACCAGTGTTGCGCGTACATAACTACACTCTAGAAATACCATGTGCACAGGGAAGGGGCACCATCACGGCACGCCCGAAACGCGGCTTAAACCGCACTAGGGGCTGCCGATTTCTTAATTTTCTCTTATTTTCAGGACTCCATTCTTCGGAAGGCTTGTCCGGCAGTACAATTGCCGCAAAAATGATACAACCAGGGAAGCAGAAAGCTACGCCGCACTACGGAACTCTAAGGTGGTCTCTATAACGAGCAGTATACCTGTTTCACATAACATTCCGCAGCTCGCCCCTGGAAAGGACATATTTGATAGTCCCACCTTTTCTTATCGCACTATTTGTATCGTTCTGCTTTGATCGCAGTCTTTTTAAATAAACAATGCATAGCATCCGTCTATTATTGCATTACCTTTTTTACGAATATATGTTCATTAATGACATGTTGCACCCGTACACTTTGGTTCGGCCAATACGCCAGGGGCTCAAGTACCCCACAATATGGCGTGAGAAGTCCGAACACTTTCACAAGTGCGGCACCCCGAACTTATAGCATTATATGAATCGGCTCCGAATCATGTCTTAGGTCAAATGTTGGGTTTGCCCGGCTCCTATGTTTTGGTACCTTACGTTCCGTTATATCGGCTAAGGTAGCACTAGGAGAACTACTATGATTGTGCCCCAGTTGAGCTGGGCTAAGCACCTCAGTAGAGAAAGCTAAAACTGACTGTCATGATAAGGCGAGAGCTGGTCGCTGTTCGAGAGGTTTTCGAGTCCCTAAAGACTTATGCCGCTTAGAGCGAGGAGTCGGCTTTGTCCGGCCTAGGCATGGATAGCGCCTCGAACTCGGTCTTCCGAACACTAGGGGCTTCGCCGAAATTTAAAATTATTGAATTCTATGGCTAAGTGAGAGTGTTCAAGCATTATAGTCCGATTTCCTTGTTCGTTGTGTTGAGCGCCTCCCTCGAAGTCCCAAGAATGGGAAAAAGAGCGCTCATGTTTATCCTGAACACCCCAGCACTCGTGGCATGGGGGCAGAAGCCGATGACTCGCCATCTCTCAAATTTGATAAACGGCCGCACAGAAGGTAATATTTTAAATTCAAAAGCGTTGCTTAGCGCATATGAACAAGTTTTCAGCGTACAGGATCACAAATGCGAGTTTACTCAAAAATTACATCTTTGGAGCATTCATCCGCTATAAGGCGGGCACCCCTTAGGACGCCCTCATAATACGCCTCTGGGACGCGATGCTCCTTGCCCAGCGGCGGCCCGTCCTTCACCAGCTTCTCCGCATCCATCTTTCCCCAGTGCACTTTAGCACGGGCAAGCGCCCTACGGGCACCTTCAATGCAGACGGAGCGCTTGATCACTTCAAGCCGTGGACAGGCATCCACCAGCCGCCTCACCAGCCCGAAGTAGCTCCCAAGCAGAGCCTCTCAAGGCCACAGCCGAACTATGAGGCCCTTTATGGCCTGTTCGGCAACCTTGTGGAGCTCGACCATTTGCTTCAGCTGGTCGCTCAAAGGCACCAGGTGTCCGGCCTTAGCATACTGAGACCAGAACACCTTCTCCGTCGAGCTCACCTCTTTGGCTCGGTAGTAGGCGGAGGCATCCGACGCACTGCGGGGCAAATCTGCGAATGCTCCTGGAGAGCTCCAGACTCGGGTAATTAACAAGTAATTCACTTTCACGTGCTTGCTTTGCATAATGAATGCCTTACCCGCTTCTATCTTCTTCATCGCTTCAATTTCTTTGAGGGCTTTCTAGGCTTCGGCCTGGGCAGACTTCGCGCTTTTAAGGGCTTCCGCAAGCTCGGACGCTTCCGTCTTTGAGTTAAGCTCCAAACTCTCGTGTTTTTCATGAGAGCCTGGAGCTCTTTCTGCACCTCCTCCACCCGCACCTCCTGCTTCCCTCTCTCCGTGCGCTCCGCGGCCGCTCTGTTTTCGGCCTCGGACAGTGCTTGCTTAAGGGTTGCCACCTTGGTCGTGGCCCCTATAATAGCACGTTGATCCTGTCATTTTTTGCAACCACATCTTCTCTATATACTTGCGCAAGGTATTACTTACCTTCCTTCTCCTCGAGTTGCCTCTTGGCATGTCCGAGCTCGTTCTCGGACCACGCAAGGTTTTGCTTCATCGTATCCACCTCCGCAGTCAGTGCGGCGGAGGCCAGCAGCGAAGCCTGCATACGCATATTGACTTGATTATGTTAGACTCCTCCGAATGTTATTAGATCCTCTATTCGGCTTTTCTTTCTGAACACCGAACAGAGCATCAGGGGCTACTGTCTATGCGGTAATATTTTTACATATTCTTTACTTACCTTAAAGCCTGTTAGAAGGCTGGCACAGGCTTCAGTCAATCCACTCTTGGCGGACTGAACCTTCTAGATCACCGCACTCATAATAGTGCGGTGCTCCTCGTCGATGGAGGCGCCGTTAAGCGTCTCCAGCAAATTGTCCGGTGCCTCCAGTTGGACGGAGGTCACCGGCTCGGTAGGCTCGCTCCTCTTGGAAGGAGACTGCCTACTGGAGTCCAGAGCCATTGAAGGTTCCGGTGCGGTGTCTGGCTCAAGGCCGGATTCAGAGCCCTTGGGGGTTCTATCCCCTTTGCGCCTGGAGTCTGGGAGGTCGCCTTGCGGCGCCTCCAGGACCACCTCCTCCTGGCTTGGAACCTGTTGGGACAGCACCTCGGCATCGTCCGTAGGGTGGGGGGAGGTAGCTGTCGGAAGCAAATTCACATCCGATGAATCCAGGGAACCGCTCGACGACACGTCGAGCCGGTCTTTGGGTGGACTGCATAAACATGTTCGACATAAGGAAAAGTTGTGCAATGGAGGAATACTATGAATCACTCTGGTATCCGGACACTTACGATCTCGCCAGGGGCTTGGCCCTGTGCGGCCACTCCTCTTCGCCGTCGTCGGCGTTGGTGGAGCCGTCCGGAGGAAGGGTTTTCCCCTTCTTGGACCCTTCGGCCTCCCCTGTTGGGGCGGCCTTCCTTTTCTTCTCTCCCCCCGCTGGAGGGGGAGAGGTCTCTTCTTCCTCCTCCTCGTCTTCACGGGAGGAGTGCGTCTTGGAGTCGTCGGATGATGAATCCGACACCCCCAGGCGCCGGGCACTCTTCCGAGTCCCCGTGGCCTTCTTCTTGGCCTTCTTCTCCGGCACCACATAGGGTGCCGGAACCAGCAGCTTCGCCAAGCGAACGTCCACTGGGCCTTCGGGCAAAGGAGCCGGATAGTTGATTTGTCCGGACGTCTCCTGCCAATCCTGTCAAAGGTAAGGGAGCTTAAGATCCCGCATAGAGTCAAACTATGAAAAACTAATACCCTGTAAAAGGTAAAAACACCTTACCGCACGAGCGCGACGCTGCGTGCTGAATCCGCGATCCTCGGTAGCGGATGCGGGGGCCTCGTCGCCCTTGAAAAGCACCTTCCAGGCATCTTCGTACGTCGTGTCGAAGAGCCTGCTCAGAGTTCGGTGCAGCGCCGGGTCGAACTCCCACAGGTTGAAATCCCGTCGTTGACACGGGAGGATCCGGCGGATGAGCATAACCTGGACTACGTTGACAAGTTTGAGCTTCTTGTCCACTAGGGTTTGGACGCATGTTTGGAGTCCGGTCAGCTCTCCTTCTTTACCCCACGACAGGTCCATCTCTTTCCAGGAAGTGAGCCGCGTAGGGGGTCCGGATCGGAACTCGGGGGCTGCGACCCATTCAGGGTCGCGCGGCTCGGTGATGTAAAACCACCCCGATTGCCACCCCTTTATGGACTCCACGAAGGAGCCCTCGGGCCATAGGACGTTGGGCATCTTGCCCACCATGGCGCCTCCGCACTCCGCTTGGGTGCCGCGCACCACCTTTGGCTTGACATTGAAAGTCTTGAGCCATAGGCCGAAATGGGGGCGGATGCAGAAGAAAGCCTCGCACACGACGATAAACGCCGAGATGTTGAGGACAAAGTTCGGGGCCAGATCATGGAAGTCCAGGCCATAGTAGAACATGAGCCCCCGGACAAATGGGTGGAGAGGGAAGCCCAGTCCGTGGAGGAAATGGGGGAGGAACACCACCCTCTCATGGGGCCTAGGGGTGGGGATGAGCTGCCCCTCTTCGGGAAGCCGGTGCGCAATGTCGTTAGACAAGTATCCGTACTTCCTCAGTCTTTTGATGTGTCCCTCCGTGACGGAGGAGACCATCCACTTGCCTCTCGCTCCGAACATGGCTGGAGAAGGTTGAGGTGGGGTGTGCGGACTTGGGCGCTGGAGCTCGAGTGCGCGGAAATGGATAGGCAAAGGAGGAAGAAGGCGTGGATGAAAAGGTGGATCCTTATCCCCTTATATGGGCGGACGCGACTATGCGCCCCCACCAGCCTAGTAAAATTCGCTCATCTCCCAAGCGCCATAGTTAATGGCGCGGTTGGGTTACCCACACCCATATTGATGAGAATCCCGGAATAAGGGGACACGATCTCTGCTTTAACAAGACGTGCCAAGGAAACCGCCTTGCTAAACGCGCTGAGGTGGGACAGTAAAACGATTTGAATAAAGACTTGGCTATGGTGTGATGTCACGCTACGGAATCAGCAGATTATATTTGTGTAAATATTATTCTCTCTATGGCAATATGTGTAAACTTATTTTGCAGAGCCGGACACTACCTTTGTGTTCAAAATCTTCTATGAAGTATTTTGAGGAGGAACCCGCCTTGCAATGCCGAAGACAATCTGCACGCCGGACTCGTCGTCATTGAAGCCTGGTTCAGGGGCTACTGAGGGAGTCCTGGATTAGGGGGTGTCCGGATAACCAGACTATACCTTCGGCCGGACTCCTGGACTATGAAGATACAAGATTGAAGACTTCGTCCCGTGTCCGGAAGGGACTTTCCTTGGCGTGGAAGGCAAGCTTGGCCATACGGATATGTAGATCTCCTACCATTGTAACCAACTCTGTGTAACCCTAGCCCTCTCCGATGTCTATATAAACCGGAGAGTTTTAGTCCGTAGGACGATCAACAATCATACCATAGGCTAGCTTTTAGGGTTTAGCCTCTCTGATCTCGTGGTAGATCTACTCTTGTACTACCCATATCATCAATATTAATCAAGCAGGACGTAGGGTTTTCCCTCCATCAAGAGGGCCCGAACCTGGGTAAAACATCGTGTCCCCTGTCTCCTGTTACCATCCAACCTAGACGCACAGTTCGGGACCCCCTACCCGAGATCCGCCGGTTTTGACACCGACACCCACCTGTCAGCCTCTCCACGTACAGTCCACATCCGATGGAAGTCGTTCCTTGACCATGTTGACCACGCCGCGCCGAGAGCACCAGGGCGGTGGACGACGGCGAGGCCTAGGAAGGGGACGACACGGAGGCAGGGAAGACTCGGCAGTTGTTTCCCATGCGGAGGGGAGTACGACTGTACGAGGGTTTACTGGTTCGTCTGCCATCGCCGGAGAATATCAGCAGGTGTGGGTAAGTAGAGGGATGGCTAGGCCAGCAATGGGAGTACGGTTGGGCAGCGAGACCTGCGCGGCAGCACAGCCAGCCGCAAGGAGGAGGGAGCAGGCAGTCCCGTCGGCGCTTGTTTGAGCGACTGAAGCAGGAAGAGCAGAGATTGAAGAAGCACGACGGCCGTTGGATGGACATCCAACAGTCAGTGCTTGTGCGTCAACCTTTTTTTAGGAAAGCCTCAAATCTGTGGAAAACAGCATACATCCCATCTGCCATTATTTCTAATAATTTACAGCCAATTTGCTAATTCTTAAGGTTTTTTTGGAGCCCATATTCTTTTTGTTAGCATTACAGCCCATATTGTGGCAACGGTTAAAAAATTATACGAGATTTTGCATATTTTGGTGCGGTCCGAACTGTTTTTAATCCCGAAATTTCGACTCACATTCAAACTGATTTTAAAAAGAAATGTATATCAATATAAAATCCAACAAATTCTCCACGCATAAAAATTAATGTAATTTGAAATATTGAAATGAAAAAAAAGATATTTGAAACTAATTGCCGGTTTGATGTGTTTTAAAAATGTACAACCCATTTCTCATTACTGATGGGCCATTTTCTCGGCCAGCCGAATGAAAGCTCTCCTCGTCTTGAAAGATTTGCAGCCCAACAGGACTGACAAAGCGACTTGGCAAATCACAAAAAAATTGGGCTGTGGCCGTGGACCCAGCTGTCAGCCTCTCCACATACAGTACTCTTCCGATGGAAGTCGTTCCTTGACCACATTGACCATGCCGCGCGGAGAGCACCACGGTGGTGGACGACGGTGAGGCCTAGGAAGGGGACGACGCGACAGTGGAAGCCCGCGCGGAGAGGACTACGAGGGTTCACTGGTTCGGCTGCGGTGTGAGGCTGCCGTCGCCGCAGGGCCTGGCCAGCGGTGGTAATAGTAGGGGGCAGTGAGGCCTGTGCGGCAGCACAGCCGGCCACGGGAGGCGGGAGAATGTGGCACGACCGGTGCTGCTTTGGGCAGCTGAAGCAAGAAGACCAGAGGTTGAAGAAGCACTACAGCCGTTGGATGGACATCGTACGGTCACTGGAGCTAGAATCGTTCATATTGACTAAGTTGACAAAGCCCTTCGTCCCCGTCAACTTAGTAGGCCCACAAGTCAGCCTCCCAGCAAGGTGGGTCCCAGCTAGCCTTTTTTGTGCGTAATAAGGAGGCACTTCCGGTGGGTCCGAGCTGACAGCAGGGGGAACGTTTTTTTCGCGAAATACGGTGGCCCGTCCAGTGGGTCCCAGCAGTCAGGGGGAAACGATTTTTTTTGCAAAATACTGGTGGCCCGTCCGGTGGGTCCCCGCTGTCAGGTGGAGGAATAATTATTTTCCGCGTAATAAGGAGGCACTTCCTTGCGGCTGCCGTGGAC
Source organism: Triticum urartu (assembly GCF_003073215.2). Lineage (NCBI taxonomy): Eukaryota > Viridiplantae > Streptophyta > Magnoliopsida > Poales > Poaceae > Triticum > Triticum urartu. The sequence continues at coordinate 541,343,577 of NC_053025.1, read as the reverse complement.
CCAGCTGTCAGCCTCTCCACGTACAGTACTCTTCCGATGGAAGTCGGTCGTTGACCACATTGACCACGCCGCACCGAGAGCACCAGGGCGGTGGACGATGGCAAGGACTAGGAAGGGGACGACTCAGAGCCGGGGAAGACGCAGCAGTGGATGCCCACGCGAAGAGGAGTACGAGGGTTCACTGGTTCGGCTGCGGTGTGAGGCTGCTGTCGCCGCAGAATAACAGGGGGTGAGGGTGAGTAGAGGGATGGCCTGGCCAGCGGTGGGAGTAGTAGGGGCCGGTGAGGCCTCCGCGGCATCACAGCCGGCCACAGGAGGCAGGAGCACGACACGACCGGTGCTGGTTTGGGCGGCTAGAGCAAGAAGACCAGAGGTTGAAGAAGCACTACGGCCGTTGGATGAACATCATACGGTAACAGGAGCTAGAATCGTTCATATTGAATAAGTTGACAGAGCCCTCCGTCCCCGTCAACTTGGTAGGCCCACAAGTCAGCCTCCCACTATGCTGGGTTCCAGCTGGCAGGGGGAATATTCAATTTTTTTGTGCATAATAAGGAGGCACTTCCTTGCGTGCGAAGATAGGTGGTGGGTCCGACATGTCAGCGGGGGGCACTTTATTTCGCGAAATACAGAGGCCCTTCCGGTGGGTCCCAGATGTCAGGTGGAGGAATCATTATTTTGCGCGTAATAAGGAGGCATTTCCTTGTGTGCGGCCGTGGACCCAACTGTCAGCCTCTCCACTCACAGTCTACTTCCGATGGTGTCGTTCGTTGACAACGTTGACCACGCCGCGCCGAGTGCATCCAAGGTGGTGGACGACGGCGAGGCCCCGGACAGCAACGAGCCGGAGATGGGAAGACGCGGGAGTAGAGTCGTAGACAGAGAGGTGTACGAGGGTTAACTGGTTCTAGTGCGGTGTGGTTCGACAGTCAGTGGAGAAGAACAGGAGGTGTGGAGGGGTAGAGGGATGGCCTGGCCAACGATGGAGTAGCGCTTCATAGCGAAGCGTGCTAAGTAGAGCTGCTAGCAGCAGGAGGCGGGAGGTGGTCCCGGCGGCGCTAGAGGAAGAAGACGAGAGATTGCAGATGGATGCCGGTCGTTGGATGTAAATCCAACGGCTAACATGTCAGAATCATTTGTTGACTAAATTGACAACGACTTGCATTGGCTTCGACCTATTGGCCCACATTTCAGCCTCCAAAAATGTGGCACGTATTCAACCCATTTTTTCATAATTTACAGTCTTTTTTTCGCGCGGTAGAATTTACAGTCAATTTGATCTTTTTTTGAATTACATCCATTACCTGGGCTGGGTGAACAAATAATGTAGCGTCCATGCGGCCCGTTTATTTTATTTCCTAAAAAATATAGGCCATTTGCACTTTCTCAAAATACACGATTTTGCTGGGCTGATTCTAATTATAATGTTGGGTTGGGCCAGCAATGTTATCAAAAAATAAAAAGGGGTTGAGCATTTTGTTATAATTATATTTAAATAATAAGTGATATTATTACATTCGTCCTTAAATCTTACCAAGCTTTTGTACACAATCACTAGGATTTTTGTGCCAAAACAATCCAGGATTTTATTTGTTAAGAAATTATTTTTGTAAGTTAATAAGATGTGGGATATTGTTTTCTTACATATGTAAGTATCTGTTAAATACATGATGACAATAAAAATAATATATAATAACATATAAAATAATTTTTTTTAGAAAAACAGGGAGCATCTCCCCGGTTCCATTGCTGAGAACGAAACCACAACATTTTTTGATACAGCAGCTCAAAGAGCAGTTCGAAAGCAAAGGTAGAAAAGCTACAAACTAGGGGGTGGATGAACAAGTTCTCTGAATAACACAAATCACCTGAGTGGTGCCAATGGCAGAGCGGATAGAGCACTCAAATGACACAAGGAGGGTCCAGCGAAGCCTTCATGGTCTTCAGCCGAGGGGCCGTGTCAGCCTACGGCGACCAGTAAGCAAGCGGAGACACCGGACTGGAAGGCGTAGCATGGTGGATGTCCCTCTTTTTCGGCGCCAGGTGCCCATCATCTTCATCAGAGATCTTGAGACGAGCCCACGGGTCCAGCCCCAGAGCAGGTTGAGCCTTGTTCAGCCACAAGTGATCGCCAACGGTTTCTGGAGGGATCTTGTTAGGGTTTCCACGAAGCTCGTCAACTTGTCCTTGTCCGATCCGGAGGAGAGAATCGCCCAGTTCCTCACCATGTTCCTGATCAATCTCAAGACATGCGGAATGGAAATCCAGGAGGTGTTACTAAAAATCATAGCATTTCTATATTTCCAGAGGCACCAAAGGACAGCTGAGCTAACAGTGTTTAAAACTGGGCACTTTTTCGTAGCAATCCAGAATCTGGCGACAGATTCGAAGGATGAGCCAATCTGACTAGAGAAATATTCCTCAATGTGGGCCCAGAGATGTTTAGCAACTATACATTCAAAAACTAGGTGAGAACAAGACTCTTGTTCCAAGCAGTAAACACAATCAAGGGGTTTGATGACGTGTCACTTCCTAAGGTTATCCCTAGTCATCAATTAGTTTTTGGAGAGAAGCCAGAGAAATACATGAAGTTTAGGGGGAACTCTCAATTTCTAGACGGCAGGGATAAACACGGGTTGAACCCCTCTAAAGTTGATAACATGATAGAGGGAGCTGGAGGAATACTTCCCGTTATTGTCCAGCTGCCAAATCAGGGCATCCGGCTCGACAGTAAAGGTAATGCTTTTGGCAATTTCCTCCAACTGGAACCATTGTTCCATGAGACTATCGCTAAAGTTCCTTCTAAAAGAGAGTTTTAGGCATTGACCGTCCCAAACTTCATTGACACTTTTGTTAAGCTCATTGCGGACAGAGTAAATAGGCCAAAATTGGACTGCTAGGGGGGATGTGCCAAACCAAGTATCTTCCCAGAACATGGTTCTGCTCCCATCCCCTATGTTCCATCTGTAGCCAAATTTCACAGCATGCATAATAGATTTTAATCCTTTCCATAATCTAGAGGTCTTAGGGTTGGAGGAAGGGACAAAAATATTAGGTTTTTTTCCTAGGTATTTATGGGCAATAAGAAGCTTCCAGGGTTTCATGTCTTCCTCATAGAATCTTTTAATCCAAGACCCTAGAAGATAGATGTTAATTTCTTGGAGGTTAGGTATGCCTAGGCCTCCAAAATCTTTTTTCATAGAGACTAGGGCCCAATTAGCAAGGTGTAGCTTCCTATTCCCTCAAAATCATTCCAAAAGCAATGAGACATCTGAGAATTGATGAGGTTCACTTCCCATTTAGGGAACTTGAAGAAGGAGAGGAGATACACTGGAATGCTACCCAAACAAGCTTGTATGAGGATCAATCTACCTCTATAAGAGAGAAGTTTGCCCCTCCACCCAGCAATCCTTTTAATGATTTTATCCAGAAGGGTTGGATATCCTCTCTCCTCAGTTTATCATAGTGGAGAGGGATACCTAGGTACTTAATGGGGAAGTTACCTTTATTACAGACTAGAATAGAGAGGAAGTCAGCTAACTCTTGATCATCCATGTTGATAGGGATGAGTTCACTTTTAGAGTACTTGATTCTCATGCCTGAGACTTGTTCAAACCAGGTTAGAACAGTTTTCAGATTGCTAGCATGTGTGGAGTCATTGTCTAAGAAAAGAATGGTATCATTTGCATATTGAAGGCAGATGATGCCACCAGGGCAGACCTCAGGACAGAGCCCTGCAATCAGACTATGATCAGCAGCTTTGCTCAGCATTTTAGTAAGAACGTCCACTACTAAATTAAACAAAAGCAGGGAGATGGGGTCACCTTGCCTAAGGCCTTTACCAGCAAGGAAAAAATCACTTTCACAGTTATTTAACTTGACCCCAACAGACCCCCCATGAGTAAGTTGCTGGATCCAACTCTCCTCTATGAAAGGCTTGGAAAAGATCTAAGAGATCATTTTTCACCAAGTCCCAAAAATGTTGGTAAAACAAGAAGGGAATCCCATCAGGACCAGGAGCCCCATCAGGATAAGAGCTAAAAATGGCTTCCTTCACCCCTGTCTCTGAAAAAGGGGCTTCTAGCAGCTTATTTTCAGCAGGAGAGACTTTTTCAGAAGCAGAGAAAAAATTGTTTTGTAGAGAGAACCCAGAAGGGTTTTATTTCTTAAACAGGTCTTTGTAGAAGTCACTAGCCACTTTCAGCATCTCATCTACCTCAGTAATAGGGCCATTAGGGCCATCAAGGGAGTGAATGGGGGTTTTCCTCCTCCTCTGGTTAGCTACTGCATGGAAGTAAGCAGTATTTCTATCACCCTCCTTAATGTTCCTATCTCTAGACCTTTTTTTGGCTTTGATTTCTTCTTGAAGCCAAATTTTCTTAAGCTCTACATGGACAAAGTTTAATCTATTAGTCTCAGCCTCAGAGAGGTCAGTGGTTTCTGCCTTAATATCTAGAGAATCAAACTCAAGGAGGAGAACCCTTTTGTATCTTCTAAGATTAGCTTCCTCATTGGAGTTCCACCCTTTGGTAGTTCTTCTAAATCTCCTGATTTTGATCTGCCAATTTTCTAGGGGGCAGCTGCTCCTAGTAGGCTCATTCCAGATTTTCCTGACTAGCTTAGTAAAATCTTCTCTAAGCAACCACCACTTTTCAAATTTAAAACTATTGCTCTTTGGAGTTTGGTTAAGACCAGAGTCCCAGAGCAAAGGAGTGTGGTCACTACCACATCTGGGCAGAGCTCTACAACTAGAAAGGGGAAAGAAACTATCTAATTCTGTGTCACAGAAAATTCTGTCAATGGTGGACATAATCCTGGAGCAGCACTTCCAACATATCTAGCAGAACTGTGGGTTTTCCTTCTGACAGGGCAATTCTCAACATTATGGGTAACCATTTTGCAGATAAAACAACTCTTGGGCTTGACACATTTATCCAAATGATGCTCTGGTTCCCCACAGTTGTAGCAGATCACCTCAGAGTATGCCATAAGGCCTGAAGCAGGGGCAGGAGCAGTTTTCTGGATGTCCTATCTCTTGTTTTGCTGATTCTTGCCTTGAGATTTCCCACTGATCTGAGAGTCAGAACCACCAGCAGATTGATCTTGGGCAATTACAGGAGCCTACCCAGATTGTGCCCCCATTTGGGGCAGAGGTGGGTCGTACCACTGCCCAACCGGCGCTCCCCCCATTGTGATAGGGGAAATTCATCAGAGTTCCTGGTTCCTTCTCATCCTCCAGCCAGATGTTGTCTCTCAGGAAGCAGAAATAACCACCAGACAGCTCAATTGAAGCAGATTGCAAGCCTAGTTTCAATCTTCTGCAGGTTTGGGGGAGAGGTAAGGTAGGGGATCCACCTGCTCCGGCTCCGGTGGCGTGCTAGTGGGCAGGAGTGTAGTCAAGCATTCCCATCTCGCAGCACGGCGTGGATCTCCTGAATTCACTTCTCCTTTCGCCCATTGAACAAACGCAATCGGCGGCTCACTGGGGTGGGGCATCATGTGCTTCTCCGAGAAATCTCCTTCGAAGTAGATCCGCAGGGCTAGATTCAACAGCTCCCAATCCACATAATCCTTGCACATCCGAGCATACCTGCGCGAGTGAGAGAACGGATTCGGTCCCTCCTCGGCTTCCTCCCTCGCAGCTTCCTCCTCTGCTTCCCTCCAATCGTGCATGCACTGGGTCTAGGAGAGAGCGTCGTCACGGATCCGCATCGCCCGCTCCCTCCATCTCCTCCCTCGAGTCTCCCGCAGCACCGCCGGCGCGACGGAGTCGAGCGGCTGGAGCATCCGCGGGAAGGCTTTGTAGACATGTGGGAGATGCATCTTGTACATCTGCCTGTCTTCCAGCCATTCCCCCGTGGATATGGCTGGCGACTCCATGGGGCACGCGAGCGGACTTGCTGAGGGGGGCAGGCGCGCTCGGAGTCAGGAGGCGGGGGTGGCGGCGAGATCTATTTGCCAATTACTCCCTCCTTTTCGGTTTATAGGGCTCAATTCATAAATCTCACCAACCAAGGTAGATGATGAATGATGGAATACTTTTTGTAGTTTGCAAAAGCACCTAATTAATGCACTTGTTTTCCTCAAAAAATTATGTTTATCAATGCATAAATTGCAATGCATGCATGCATAAAGTACATGCATTGGTCAATTTTCTCTTAATACTTGCATGCAATGATTTAATGCACCTTGGAATCTGAACATGTGATGGAAAACAACCAAATTGAGCCTTATAAAATGGAAAAACTAAAATTTTGAGATAAGCCCTATAAACCGAAAAGGAGGGAGTATGTAAACTAAACAGTTAACATATAAAATAATTTAAATATATATAATATAGTTAGAAGGGAAACATAAGTTGGACCTGGCGTTCCTATTCTTATATAGAAAAATAGAACAAACCTCTGCGTTTTCTTCAAAAAAAATACATAAATTGGGCTGCCGAAAATAAAACCTCGGATGGGAGGTCCATAGGCCGGTCGATATATGACGACCCTAAGAAAATACAAACAGGCCTATGGACCTCCTATCCGAGGTCGTGGGCTATGCATGTTAAAAATGAAAGCCTAGACTGGGCAGCCCAAAACCACGTCCAACACTTGCCACAACTTCGTCCCTCGTTTTGTTTGTGTTTCGCACACTCGACATTGTGTGGGCATTTTGACTGTGCATCATATGAAGATGTGCTATGCATGAATGTTTGTCAGCATGATGTTAACTGGCTGGTAGTTCCATTTTCGACCATGAATAAAACTACCAACATGATGTTAACCCTGTTTGAAAAGGCCGTGTTATTATAAATGTTCTGCCTCTGAAAGTTGAAGTTTCTTATCTGAAACTGAACTTGCAGTTTCTTATCGGAAGCTGAAACTTGCAGTTTCTTCTCTGAGAATCACATTGTCTGCACTTTTATACTCCTATGAAACTACATTTTTAAGTGCTAATAATAGATATCTAGAATTCATAAAATACTTTATATGCTCAATACTGCAAATCTGAAATTCAAAAGACATTCATATCTGAAAGTACTCTCAAAATACAAACACAATTCACAACTTGCAAATACTGACAACCCTAAGCTCCTCCTGGCAATTCACAACCTGCCCGACTATTGGGCTGGGGGGGGCAGCCCCCTCCTATTCCTCGGCGGCAGATAGCCGCCCCGTGAGATGATGTGAACGGCGAGGGAGACGATGGCGGGAAAGTGTCGTTAGGCCAACTGCTTTTCTCCTCTTGCAGTTGGGTTCGGTCGACGAAGACTCCACCGGCTTGCTCTGGCAGGACACCCTCACAAACGGCACCCTGTAGATGCTTGATCCTTCAATCTCTGGTGGATGCTCCATCTGGGATCGATACTCCCACCACCGCTGCCTCACGATCGGATTCGGTGAATCTGTTTGCTCCATGGCCCAGAGGAGCAGCTCTATGTACTCCGGCGCGACTCCCTCCGGGAGAATCACCGCCTTTTTGCTCTATTGCAGATATTTGGCCATGTATGTCGCCGTCGCCGCTAGTTGGTCCTTGTTGTCAAACCAAGACTGTATCTCCAACATCCTAGCTAGCTTCACAGGGTCGCCGTCTGTGATCCTCACATATCGGTTGTACTCCTCCATCGATCTACTTCTCCACAGCACCTTCACTCGCCGGCGGTGGTTTTTGAATGGAAGAGGAGAGGAGCAGCGCTGGTTTTGGATTAGAACGGGAGAGGAGCGACGCTGGTTTTGGACTGGAACAGGAGAGGAGGGGCGGTGGTTTTCAAATGGAAGAGGAGAGGAGCGGCGCTGCATTTAGATTGGAACAGGAGAGGAGTGGCGGAGGAGAAGAGCGGAAGAGCGGCGCTGGTCTTGGAAGTATTTTTTTGTTGTTTCGTGTATTTTGGGTCAAAGTTTGACCACGTACTGTATTTGACAAGCAAAATGTGAATGCATGTCACCAAAAATTGTATCGTTTGGTTCGTATCTGAATGTACTTTCAAATTATACTCCCTCCATTTTTGTATACAGGGCCACAAACTCATATTACAGGTACCAAGGTAAAAATCAATGCTATGTTTAAGTCAATGTTGCAAGCTAGCTTGTCACCTTGATTGTCGTGTTAATTAATGTGGTTTTTCTCTCCCAAGCACAACAAGCCAACCCTCTTACTCCTCATTGGTTGATTACTGTTGGGAATGCAAGCTAACCTTCTCACTCCCGCATGCACACAAGGGATATTAATGTCCTCAGGTGCTAGTACAAGGCAAACGCCATCAATTTTGCCTCAATTAATGTTAGTGTCCTTGTATAGTTGCAAATTGTAATTTTGATAGTGGCCTTGTATACAACGTATAACATATATTTTATGTGCGAAAATCATGGTCAATTATGACCCAGAATAAAAGGGAGACTAGTTAATGTGGGGTCGCTTTCTTAATTGAAGGGTATATTGATTTTGATTTTGATCCAGTCAGAGCGCGCCGGCCCTCTCGTCCAATCCTAAATCGCTGCCGCACGCTCCTCTCCCTCTTCTCCATTGCAAAACCACCTCCTCTCCTCTCCATCATCTCCATTCCAAAACCACCGTCTTGCCTCTCCCTCTTCTCTATTGCAAGACCACCGTCTCTCCTCCGTTTTATAGACGCTTTGTTCCATGGCGCGGATGCAATCCATGGATACAAAATTAGTATACTGTATACTATTTAAAAGTCGAGGGCAGGGCTTTTCCTGCGTGGTAGGCGGCGGGGCAGTTCCGCCTAGTCGGTTCGACAGAGACGCGAGAAGACGAGGGAGTAGGCTGCTGCAAACGTAGGGCTGTGTGATTTGACAGCGAGTTACTGCTGGACAGGTGGGGCCCCGTGATTTGACTTGCCATTATTATTTTAACTGCGGCGCTACGACCGGCGTGAGTCTCCCAGATTCCTGACCACCTCCATACAGGTGCCCCTCCCAATGCTCCACCATGTAGTAGAGGCTGGCTCTTGCATGAGAGCCCACTTCTCCACTTTTTCCCTGCCTCTCTTTCCTCCACATATGCAAAAATGCCATGTAAAGCACACTATTGTACTTACTTTTACTTGCTCCTATAGGTGCTTAAGCTTGCCACATAGGCATGAAGTCTGATGTGGCAAGTTAATCAAGAAGAGAGAGACTAGTTTGGTGACCCAAGGAAGAAACGGTGCTAAGCGCGTGTACCTAGGTGAAAAGACAATTTTGAGTCTATAGCTAATTAAATGAAGCAAACTTAGCAACACCATTTCATTGGAAGATGTCACTCCTTGGCAAATGCAATAAATACACGCGCTTAGCACCGTTTCTTCCTTGAGTACGAAGAAAGAGATAGAGATGAGTAAAAAAATACACTTATAGCCAACCTTGTTGTAGTATGAGTGAGTAAGTGATGACTATGTATGACATGCCAACATCATATAGCCTAATGCACCGTGTTAAATCTCCAAGGGCGCGACCGCGTGAGCGATGCGATGGTCGTGATAGGCGCGACCATGATACAGGCTGCTGGCAGCCCTTGGATTTGAGATCAAACAGTCGCATGCTAAGTTGCTGAAAATTTGCGGAATAACCCTCCAGGATAGGATATTCACCCATAGGTCTAGAATCACGCCATGCAACCATTCGACCTCAGATCCAAGGGCTCTCAGAAGCCTGTATCATGGGAGAATGGAAAGCCACTACACTGCCGTTCGCACGCTGGCAGTTCGCTCCTACTCGTCCCCGCACGTCCTTCAATATTATGGCGGTTCGCTCATAGTCGTCCCGTCCATTCACATTACGACAGTTCCACTAATCCTAACCCTCCTCCCAAATCCATGGCATCCAAATCTCCATGATCGGCGGCGAGTACAAGGTTAGAACCATCACCGGCGATGAGTTTGATGTCATCTACACCCGTTCTTCCACAACGGTAAAAGGATGCCTTTCTCGCTTCAGCCGCATGTTCGAAAACTCAGATGATGAGTGGGTCGCTGGGCTAGATGTTGAGTACACCACAGTCCTGGGACGAGAGAAGGATCTAAAGGACGAAGAGAGGAAGAAGCCCGCCGTGATCCAGAAGAATCGGCTGGTGTCCTCTCGTCAGCCTTCAATGCTGACCCTGGCAGGAGCCATGGTTCATCCTTCGTACGGTAAACTGGAGAAACCTCATTACACGTTTCATCGTCATGCATGGCAGCGGAATGTACTAGATATAGACCACATCCACTACGCTGCAATGGATGGCTACCTTTGCTTCAATATCTAAAAGGGTTGGATGAAGAGCAATAGCCAAGTGTGCGGTTCAAGCAAAGAAGTATCGGCCAAGAGGAAGAGGGACAAGGACGAAGTCAAGGACGTGGACGAGGACTCCGAGTAAGGTGGCAGTGTCGTTGCTCATGGTGGTTCTAATGCAGTGTCTACCGGAATAGTTGCAAAGTTTAATTTCATGTGTGCTTAATTTAATTTGAGGGGTGTGTTGTGCTGAGCCCCCAGCAGAACTATGTTATGTTTCTTCTCATTACTTTAACTCTTCAGTACGTACATACTAGTATTTATTACATTTCATCTTTTAGTTGGTATAGTACTACCACTCGTTTCTTCACATTAGTACAATATTGTAACACCCTGAGACCGATGTGCCAGGTGTCCTCCAGTTATTCGCCGTTGTTGCCTCGTCATTGCTTGCGTGTCATGCATTGCATATCATGTCATCATGTGCATTTCATTTGCATACATGTTTGTCTCATGCATCCGAGCATTTTCCCCGTTGTCCGTTTTGCAATCCGGCGCTCCTATGTCCTCCGGTGTTCCTTTCTACCTCTTTTCGTGTGCGGGTGTTAAAAGTTTTCGGATTGGACCGAGATTTGTCATGCGGCCTTGGTTTACTACCGGTAGACCGCCTGTCAAGTTTCGTGCCATTTGGACTTTGTTTGATACTCCAACGGTTAACCGAGGGACCGAAAAGGCCTCGTGTGTGTTGCAGCCCAACACCCTTCCAAAGTGGCCCAAAACCCACCTAAACCTCCTCCATCATATAGAGCGTTCGATCATGATGGCGTGGTCGAAAACTGCACCTCATTTGGAGCTTCCTAGCTCCCTCTACCTATAAATATGTGATCCTCTCCGAAATTTCGGGTCTCTTCAACCCCAAACCCTAGATCCAACTCCCTCCGCGCCGCCGGACAAAAACCTCGCCGCCCGGACAATGTCCAGCCGCCGCCGCCACCTCGCTCCGCCCTATCGGGTGCCGCCACGTCACCCCGTCGTCGCTGCTAACCAATCCCGCTTCGCCACCTGTCTCCTCCGCCTTCTCTCTCCTCGCCTGCGCCGCCGCGGCCCTGCGGGCCCAAGGCCGGCCCGCCCATCCCGAGCGCGACCGCACGCCTGCCTCCCGCGCTCGAGGCGCCTCGCCGCCGCTTGCGCCTCCTCGCCGCCTCCGAGCCTTGTCACCGGCGCCGCCCCGTCACCCGTCGAACTTCGCCGCCACCGGTGCGCCTCCGCCGCCTCCCGCGCCGACGCCCGCCGCGCGACGCCGCCTCGCCGACCACCGCCGCTGTCCGCGCCATACGCCGTCTATCCGGCCAGCGCCTCGCCTCCCTGCCACCCCGACATCTCTGGCGAGCTCCGCAGCAAGCTCCAGCGACCCCCTCCATTTCCGGCGAGCTCAAGTTCAACCTTGGTTCACGTGCGTCTATAGTGATCTGAGCTGGATCTGGATCCATCCCCCGGTTGACTTTTCCCTCCTAACCCTAACTTTTTAGCATTTTTCTGCATGCCATAACTCTGCACTCATTGCTCCGATTCGTGCATGTAGCATATCAAAATGTTTGTCCCGACGAGTACATCATTTCATCTCACTGCATCATTTTCATTTGAGCTCATCTTGATGCCCGAAATGCTGTTGGAAGAGGGCTATGTGATGATTATGCCAGATCTATTTTAGCAAATGGCCTTTTGTCATTTTTGCCATGATTAATATGTGCATGCTATGATCCTGAGCTCTACATGTGTTTTGTAGAATGCCATGCCATCTTTATAGGGGTGTATGCCATGTATATTTGTGATATTTGTGGTGACTAGCACAAGCATGCAAAGTAGCTTACTCAATGATGCTGATTTCAGGGACTTAGAATTACACCAAGTCCTTGTCCTGTTATTGTTTTTATGCCATATGTTCATGTTGTTTCCTAGTGATCCGTGCCTCTTTTGAGGATGATCAGTAAGGATGTTTTGTTAATATTGTGGTGCTCTATCCATCCATGTCTTTGTTTGCAATTATGGAGCACCCTAGCTTGAGTCAATCGAGCTCTACTTTTGTTATAAAATGTTCCTAGCAGATTGTTAACATGTTTAGCGATTTTGCCGAGGTTGTTGTAGTTGATCCGTGCATGCTATGTTGTTGTTCTTGCCATGTCTAGCTTCTATGCCATGTCTTCTTGTTGGGTGTACGCTTAGTTTTTCATGCCATGCTTTGTAGTGAGTGCATCGAACTCGTAAACATGCCTACTTGTTAACTGTTTTGCCATGCTCCAGTTTTTCACAAAGTCTGAATCTGCTTTCGTTAATTTCTAAGTTCACATGCTTGCAATTGTATTTTCTGATCCCTTTTGGATTATGGTCACTAAGGGACTTTTGTTACATGCTTTGAGTAGCTTCATGCCATGGCTTGCTTTGCCATGATATGTTCCTGAAGCATATAATTATCGTGCTCTAAAGATTGCTTCCTGATGATAAATTCCTGATTTGTTGTTATTTCACTAAGTCTGAAACCTGTTATCTTTTGCACTTTTTCCATCCTTGTTTGAGCTTGCTAATTAGTGAATTAGCCGTAGCTCAGTGTTCATATTTTATCAAGCATCATGAGGGGATCCCTGCCATGTATTTTGTTGTCATGTTTGAGTGCTGTAGTAAATTTAACTTGATGCATATAGATGGCTACTTGCTGATTATCGCAGACCGGTGCCATATTTGTTTTGCTTGCCATTTCCAAACCGTGCATCCGATTCCGGTGATCTTTATATCGATTTCAACCGAAATCACCTCCCGTTTCCAGTGGCACTCTTGGATTTCCATGTTGAGGCCAGGTTCAATCATTCCTTTCCAAATCATGCATATGCATCACATACCGCATCCGCATATCATGCCATGTTCATGTGTTGGTTGTTTACTATGTTGTGTGCTTCTTTCCAGTGTTGCTTCTTCGGGTTGGTTCCGATAATGTCGCGTTTGTGAGGACCCATTCGACTACGTCCGTTTGTCTTCTTCATGGACTTGTTCTTCTTCCTTGCGGGATTTCAGGCAAGATGACCATACCCTCAAAAGCACTTCTATCTTTGCTTGCTAGTTGCTCGCTCTTTTGCTATGCCTATGCCACGATACCTACCACTTGCTTATCATGCTTCCCATATTGTTAAGCCAAGCCTCTAACCCACCTTGTCCTAGCAAACTGTTGTTTTGCTATGTTACCGCTTTTCTCAGCCCCTCTTATAACGTTGTTAGTTGCGGGTGAAGATTGGAGCTTGTTCCATGTATGGAACATGGATATTTTGTTGGGATATCACAATATCTCTTATTTAATTAATGCATCTATATACTTGGTAAAGGGTGGAAGGCTCGGCCTTATGCCTGGTGTTTTGTTCCACTCTTGCCGCCCTAGTTTCCGTCATATTGGTGTTATGTTCCCGGATTTTGCGTTCCTTACACGGTTGGGTTATAATGGGAACCCCTTGACAGTTCGCTTTGAATAAAACTCCTCCAGCAAGGCCCAACCTTGGTTTTACCATTCGCCACCTAGCCTCTTTTTCCCTTGGGTTAGGCCAGCCCAAGGGTCATCTTTATTTTAACCACCCCCCCCCCAGGCCAGTGCTAGTCTAAGTGTTGGTCCGAAATAGAGCCACTTGCGGCGCCACCTCAAGGAAACTTGAGGGCTGGTTTTAGCTGTACGTAGTGTTCATCCGGTGTTGCCCTGAGAACGAGATATGTGCAGCTCCCATCAGGATGTCGGCGCATCGGGCGGTCTTGATGGACTTGTTTTACCATTGTCGAGGATGTCTTGTAACCGGGATGCCAAGCCTGATCGGATTGTCTTGGGAGAAGGAATATCCTTCGTTGACTGTGAGAGGTTGTGATGGGCTAAGTTGGGACACCCCTACAGGGATTTGAACTTTCGAAAGCCGTGCCCGCGGTTATGGGCAGATGGGAATTTGTTAATGTCCGGTTGTAGAAAACCTGAAGTTGGTCTTAATTAAAATACATCTACCGCGTGTGTAACCGTGATGGTCTCTTCTCGGCGGAGTCCGGGAAGTGAACACGGTGTTGGAGTTATGCTTGACGTAGGTTGTTCTAGGATCACTTCTTGATCATAGTTTTATCGATCGTGCCTTGCCTTCTCTTCTCGCTCTCATTTGCGTATGTTTAGCCACCATATATGCTAGTCGCTTGCTGCAGCTCCACCTCATACCTTTTACCTTACCTATAAGCTTAAATAGTCTTGATCGCGAGGGTGTGAGATTGTTGAGTCCCCGTGACTCACAGATACTTCCCAAACCAGTTTGCAGGTGCCGATGATATCGTGCAGGTGACTCAACCGAGCTCAAGGAGGAGCTCGATGAAGATCTCGTTCTTTGCGTTGTTTCGTTTCAGTTGATCAGTAGTGGAGCCCAGTTGGGACGATCGGGGATCTCTGTAGCATTTGGGGTAGTCTTCTTTTATTTTGGTTCCGTAGTCGGATCTTGTTTGTATCTGGATGGTGTAATGCTTTATTCATGTAATTTTGTGAAGTGGCGATTGTAAGCCAACTATGTATCTTTTTCCCTTATGTATTACATGGGTTGTGTGAAGATTACCTCACTTGCGACATTGCTTTCGATGCGGTTATGCCTCTAAGTCGTGCTTCAACATGTGGGAGATATAGCCGCATCGAGGGCGTTACAAGTTGGTAATCAGAGCCTTCCTCGACCTTAGGATCCCCCTACTTGATCAAATCACTGGCGTTGTTGAGTCTAGAAAAATGTTTTGAGTCATTTAGGATTATATGTACCGGAGAGTAGGATTCTTTTTACTCCTCAGTCCCTTCGTCGCTCTAGTTAGGCATCCTGACGTAGAGTTTTGACTCTTCTCTTCTCAAATTTCACTTAAATTTTTTTAGGATCACGCGGGTATCATGGAATCGTTCCGATGGTTTTGTGACGAGAACATTGTTCTTGGGGACTCCTGACATTTAGGGGTTGTGGAAGTGTCCCGGGGAGTTGAGCTCCGAGGTGTTGTCGTCACAATTTTATCGTTGCAGTTCTGGAATACCTGAGTTTCGCCGACATCAAAAATCTCTTTTATGCATTTGTTGGTGAGATAACCTCGACGCCACCCAGTACTGGGGCGGGAGTTCGGGAGTATTGCCTTAACTCGTATAACGGATGCTTTTCGAAGGTTGAGGTAAAAGATTTCTGAAGGTTTCTTGGTTATGTGTTGAAGGATGGATACAGCTGGATGTAGGATTTGCTAGTTTTGGGTGAGATATTATGCTTCCCCTGTATCCCCAACACCTGATTGCATAACCAGAAAATTTCGGGAGTTTATAAGTGGGAATTCAAGTAGCTCTTAGGATATCTTTCCGACGGATGCATGATATGAAATTGGGGTTCGACGTCTAGTGGTCCGCCTATCCACGGTTGGTTTTACAGTGGTCTCGTTGTGTCTTAAAGAGTCCTTGGCTATGCCGACTCGGGGACGCTTCGTATGTCATGTGCACTGCCTTGTACATGACGGTGTTGTACGATCGAGCCCGTGTAGGCCCCACCACGAAAACTTCGGACGAAATCTCTATCATATGTTTGTTCCGGCTTATTCTGCAAGCCAATCCTTTGTTTTTGTTTTGAGTTGTGGTATTCGAGTTGCTTTGAAGTCAAGAGTTGATTCCATACCTTTCCTAAGCGGTGTTCTCATACTCTGATGTGAATACCAATCCTTCATGATAATCGAGATTGTCTTGTCATTCCTTTTCCAACCGGTGCGCTTCTCTTCGAGATGATCCCATATTTCTCCCCATCCGCAAGATCACTTCTAAGTCTTCTCGACGTTGTTTGTTTCATTCGTCCCAAGTTGTCTTTGTCTTCCCCCCCACCCACCCTTGTTTCTTCAAGGACTCGGATTTCTTTATCAAGTATCCAGCTATGGATGTGAAGTTCCTTCATTCTTTTCATTCAATGTTTTTATCCGGGGATTCTCAGGAAGATTCTAACGGAGCTTCAAGTTCGTCATCTCTTCACTCATTTTCTTCTCCGGTGGATCCAACTCAAGCTTTTAGTGTTGGTTGTATTCCTTTCCTCGTTTCAAATGTTTTCTTATGCCGGTGCACCTCTTAATCATTCACCTCTCACTATTCATTTGTTTCCAAAGTGTTGAAGATATCTCAGAAGGCTCGTCTTGTCATTCAAGATCTGTTCAACTTATTTCGATGTTGTTATCTCATTCAAGCCGTTTAATTCAACCGGTGCTATCTCCTTTTCAAGCAGTCGTTCTACGGTGTTTCTTTTCAGTGGGCCCTAGCCCACATGTCTTTTTCCAGGATCTTACCTGGCTCTTCTAATTTTATCGAAGCAATTATCAAGTCTTTTAAAGTTTGACGTAAGAATGAATTATCATTAGTCAAATGTCTTCTCCAAGATCTGTCAAAATCTTTCATCGTTGGCTCAACCTCTTCATTTTTGATTCTTCCAGAGTGTCTAAATAATTCATGGTGGTGTTTCTCGTCGTCATTCTCGGATTTTGAAGACCGAAGAAGAGTTTCTCTTTAATCTTGCTCCATTCTCTTCAAGATTCATGGTTCTAGTTTGATGCCATCCTCTCATAATTGTTTCGATCGTGACAATTTTTTCACCCATCCGAATCAATTCAAGAGTCTTCTCAGTCTGTTATCCCGAGTCCATCAATTCAGGTTTATTCATTCTCAGCTGTCAGTTATCATTCCCCAACCTTACCGGTGCATCGTTCAAGTGATCTCTAATCAGCTTGTAATCTCTTAGTTCTCATGGATCTAAATTCTCTCAAACATATTCGTTCATTTGCTAATTCTTACTGGTGATTCATTCCTTTATTTCGTTCGTTTTTCAATTCTTATGGTGGTTTGTTCAAGAGTTCTCTCCCTACTTCATCATATCAATTCATTCGTTGTTCCAATCCTACCGGTGGTTCGTTGAAGACCTTTCCAAGTTGACGCTATATCTATCTTAATCCTTTCTACGAGAATAAGTAGTATGACAAATCCGTTGCTTGTCATCAACTTAAATTGGTGAAGGATACGCATAACATAATTCTTATTCTTGCTTCATCCAAATGATGGATTCGTTCCTCCGGAGTTCGTTCACAATGACTAATTCGCGTTGTCAATTGTTCATCTTCTCTTTTTCCCGGAGTTCCAAGCTCTCACAATTTTCTCGTCATGAAGATCAATCTAATCATTGCAATTCTTCACCTTGTGTTTTCAACTTCTCTTTCTTTTCGTTATCCTTTTGTTACCGGAGTTCTTCATGGAGGTTTTACATGATGGTTCACCAATGATTTAATTCCTTTTTCGAAGTGTTCATCAAGATTTATTTCATAGGAGCTCAAGTATTATTCATCTTGCAATTCGGAGCGCAATTCTTTCACGCATATCTTTTGAGGTGGTCTTATGTCATTGTTGATAATTTTCCTTCGTGCTTCGTGATTCACAAGTTATCACGAATGAAATATTTTAAATCCACCAATCTCTTCATTGGAGTTATCTTGGGCTATATTTCACCTAAAGCCTTCCCTAAGGATTGTTGCTATTAATGGTGTTCATAAAGGACCCAAATTCTTCTTTTATCCTTCCGGTGAATAATCTTCTTGTCTCTTTGTTCATATCAATCCAATTTATCGTTTCCATTAGTGGCAGAATTTCAACTCAGTTTTGAGATGTTCTCCATAAGCCCACTACAAGCTTACTCTTTTTCGTTGTTGGTTTTTTTCCAACAACTCCGTTCGACCCTTCTCCTAAGGATGCCTTTTCAAACTCTTTTGTGGCAAGAGTTGGCATTTTCTTCTCCATTCTCCTATTTCAATTATCTATCTTCTATTCTTTTGTTCCGGAGGCATTGTAATGTTGCTCTTTTCAACCCATCATCTCGTTTTGTCAAAGATCATGTTCTTTTCCTTGCTTATCCCATTTAACCGGAGTGTTGTGCCCTCTGCTCAAGTTCTCTCATCTTATAAAGTTTCTTATCATTTTTCAACCAGAGTGCTTCCCGAATTTGGTCTTCCTTGATCCCCTTCCCTACCAGAGTGCTTTCAACTTCGTTCTTCTCCGTTGCATTCTTTCTTCAATATGTTCATCATCTCAAGGTTCTTTTGTTTCACTCGTTTGTCGAAGAAGCAAATTAGTTTTACCTCTTCTCTTTCTCTTCCGTTTTCCCTCCGGCACCATTCTAGATCTCGGGACGAGATCCTCTCGTAGTGGTGGAGTGTTGTAACACCCCGAGACCGATGTGCCAGGTGTCCTCCAGTTATTCGCTGTTGTTGCCTCGTCATTGCTTGCGTGTCATGCATTGCATATCATGTCATCATGTGCATTTCATTTGCATACATGTTTGTCTCATGCATCCGAGCATTTTCCCCATTGTCCGTTTTGCAATCCGGCGCTCCTATGTCCTCCGGTGTTCCTTTCTACCTCTTTTCATGTGCGGGTGTTAAACGTTTTCGGATTGGACCGAGACTTGTCATGCGGCCTTGGTTTACTACCGGTAGACCGCCTGTCAAGTTTCGTGCCATTTGGACTTCGTTTGATACTCCAACGGTTAACCGAGGGACCGAAAAGGCCTCATGTGTGTTGCAGCCCAACACCCTTACAAAGTGGCCCAAAACCCAACTAAACCTCCTCCATCATCTAGAGCGTTCGATCACGATCGCGTGGTCAAAAACCGCACCTCATTTGGAGCTTCCTAGCTCCCTCTCCCTATAAATATGTGATCCTCTCCGAAATTTCGGGTCTCTTCAACCCCAAACCCTAGATCCAACTCCCTCCGCGCCGCCGGACAAAAACCTCGCCTCCCGGACAATGTCCAGCCGCCACCGCCACCTCGCTCCGCCCTATCCGGTGCCGCCACGTCACCCCGCCACCGCCGCTAACCAATCCCGCTTCGCCACCTGTCTCCTCCGCCTTCTCTCTCCTCGCCTGCACCGCCGCGGTCCTGCGGGCCCAAGGCCGGCCCGCCCAGCACGAGCGTGACCGCGCGCCTGCCTCCCGCGCTCGAGGCGCCTCGCCGCCGCTTGCGCCTCCTCGCCGCCTTCGAGCCTTGTCACCAGCGCCGCCCCGTCACCCGTCGAACTTCACCGCCACTGGTGCGCCTCCGCCGCCTCCCGCGCCGACGCCCTGCGCTCGACACCGCCTCGCCGACCACCGCCACCGTCCGCGCCATACGCCGTGCATCCGGCCGGCGCCTCGCCTCCCTGCCACCCCGACGTCTCTGGCGAGCTCCGCAGCAAGCTCGAGCGACCCCCTCCATTTCCGGCGAGCTTGAGTTCAACCTTGGTTCGCGTGGTTCTATAGTGATCTGATCTGGATCTGGATCCATCCCCCGGTTGACTTTTCCCTCCTAACCCTAACTTTTTAGCATTTTTCTGCATGCCATAACTCTGTACTCATTGCTCCGATTCGTGCGTGTAGCATATCAAAATGTTCGTCCCGACGAGTACATCATTTCATCTCATTGCATCATTTTCATTTGAGCTCATCTTGATGCCCGAAATGATGTTGGAAGAGGGCTATGTGATGATTATGCCAGATCTGTTTCAGCAAATGGCCTTTTGTCATTTTTGCCATGATTAATGTGTGCATGCTATGATCCTGAGCTCTACATATGTTTTGTAGAATGCCATGCCATCTTTATAGGGGTGTATGCCATGTATTTTTGTGATCTTTGTGGTGACTAGCACAAGCATGCAAAGTAGCTTACTCAATGATGCTGATTTCAGGGACTTAGAATTTCACCAAGTCCTTGTCCTTTTATTGTTTTTATGCCATATGTTCATGTTGTTTCCTAGTGATCCATGCCTCTTTTGAGGATGATCAGTAAGGATGTTTTGTTAATATTGTGGTGCTCTATCCATCCATGTCTTTGTTTGCAATTATGGAGCACCCTAGCTTGAGTCAATCAAGCTCTACTTTTGCTATAAAATGTTCCTGGCAGATTGTTAACATGTTTAGCGATTTTGCCGAGCTTGTTGTAGTTGATCCGTGCATGCTATGTTGTTGTTATTGCCATGTATAGCTTTTATGCCATGTCTTCTTGTTGGGTGTATGCTTATTTTGTCATGCCATGCTTTGTAGTGAGTGCATCGAGCTCGTACACATGCCTACTTGTTAACTATTTTGCCATGCTTCAGTTTTTCACTAAGTCTGAATCTGTTTTCGTTAATTGCTAAGTTCACATGCTTGCAATTGTATTTTCTGATCCCTTTTGGCTTATGGTCACTAAGGGACTTTTGTTACATGCTTTTAGTAGCTTCATGCCATGCCTTGCTTTGCCATGATATGTTACTGAAGCATATAGTTATCGTGCTCAAAAGATTGCTCCCTGATGATAAATTCTTGATTTGTTGTTATTTCACTAAGTCTCCAACATGTTATCTTTTGCACTTTTGCCATGCTTGTTTGAGCTTGCTAATGAGTGAATTAGCCATAGATCAGTGTTCATCTTTTGTCAAGCATCATGAGAGGATCCCAGCTATGTATTTTGTTGTCATGTTTGAGTGCAGTAGCATATTTAACTTGATGCATATAGATGGCTACTTGCTGATTATCGCAGACCGGTGCCATATTTGTTTTGCTTGCCATTTCCAAACCGTGCATCCGATTCCGGTGATCTTTATATCGATTTCAACTAAAATCACCTCCCCTTTCCAGTGGCACTCTTGGATTTCCAAGTTGAGGCCAGTTTCAATCATTTCTTTCCAAATCATGCATATGCATCACATACCGCATCCCGCATATCATGCCATGTTCATGTGTTGGTTGTTTACTATGTTGTGTGCTTCTTTCCGGTGTTGCTTCTTCGGGTTGGTTCCGATAACGTCGCGTTTGTGAGGACCCGTTCGACTACGTCCATTTGTCTTCTTCATGGACTCGTTCTTCTTCCTTGCGGGATTTCAGGCAAGATGACCATACCCTCGAAATCACTTCTATCTTTGCTTGCTAGTTGCTCGCTCTTTTGCTATGCCTATGCCGCAATACCTACCACTTGCTTATCATGCCTCCCATATTGTTAAGCCAAGCCTCTAACCCACCTTGTCCTAGCAAACCGTTGTTTGGCTATGTTACCGCTTTGCTCAGCCCCTCTTATAGCGTTGTTAGTTGCAGGTGAAGATTGGAGCTTGTTCCATGTTTGGAACATGGATATTTTGTTGGGATATCACAATATCTCTTATTTAATTAATGCATCTATATACTTGGTAAAGGGTGGAAGGCTCGGCCTTATGCCTGGTGTTTTGTTCCACTCTTGTCGCCCTAGTTTCCGTCATATCGGTGTTATGTTCCCGGATTTTGCGTTCCTTACACGGTTGGGTTATAATGGGAACCCCATGACAGTTCGCTTTGAATAAAACTCCTCCAGCAAGGCCCAACCTTGGTTTTACCATTTGCCACCTAGCCTCTTTTTCCCTTGGGTTAGGCCAGCCCAAGGGTCATCTTTATTTTAACCCCCCCCTCGGGGCCATTGCTAGTCTAAGTGTTGGTCCGAAACAGAGCCACTTGCAGCGCCACCTCGAGGAAACTTGAGGGCTGGTTTTAGTTGTACGTAGTGTTCATCCGGTGTTGCCCTGAGAACGAGATATGTGCAGCTCCCATCAGGATGTCAACGCATCGGGCGGTCTTGCTGGACTTGTTTTACCATTGTCGAGGATGTCTTGTAACCGGGATGCCGAGCCTGATCGGATTGTCTTGGGAGAAGGAATATCCTTCATTGACCGTGAGAGCTTGTGATGGGCTAAGTTGGGACACCCCTGCAGGGATTTGAACTTTCGAAAGTTGTTCCTGCGGTTATGGGCAGATGGGAATTTGTTAATGTCTGGTTGTAGAAAAGCTGAAGTTGATCTTAAGTAAAATACATCTACCACGTGTGTAACCGTGATGGTCTCTTCTCAGCGGAGTCCGGGAAGTGAACACGGTGTTGGAGTTATGCTTGATGTAGGTTGTTCTAGGATCACTTCTTGATCATAGTTTTATCGACCGTGCCTTGCCTTCTCTTCTCGCTCTCATTTGCGTGTGTTTAGCCACCATATATGCTAGTCGCTTGTTGCAGCTCCACCTCATACCTTTTACCTTACCTATAAGCTTAAATAGTCTTGATCGCGAGGGTGTGAGATTGCTGAGTCCCCGTGACTCACAGATACTTCCAAAACCAGTTTGCAGGTGCCGATGATATCGTGTAGGTGACTCAACCGAGCTCAAGGAGGAGCTCGATGAAGATCTCGTTCTTTGCGTTGTTTCGTTTTAGTTGATCAGTAGTGGAGCCCAGTTGGGACGATCGGGGATCTCTGTAGCATTTGGGGTAGTCTTCTTTTATTTTGGTTCTGTAGTCGGATCTTGTTTGTATCTCGATGGTGTAATGCTTTATTCATGTAATTGTGTTAAGTGGCGATTGTAAGCCAACTATGTATCTTTTTCCCTTATGTATTACATGGGTTGTGTGAAGATTACCTCACTTGCGACATTGCTTTCAATGTGGTTATGCCTCTAAGTCGTGCTTCGACACGTGGGAGATATAGCCACATCGAGGGCGTTACAAATATATATGGCCAACATCATATAGCCAGCAGTTTAGTTGTTAATGAATTTCAGGGTGCTTAGTTTTGTCAAAGATTTCCAGGATGCTTAGAGGGTGCTTGGATCCAAGGGACTTATTTTAGTCTGACTAAAAATAGTCTCTTTAAGAGGCTAAAGTTCCAAGCACCCCTGACTAAAGAGGGGCTAAAACTAGTCTTGAGACTAAAAATTTTTAGTCAGGGGTACCCTACTAAAATGTGGATTAGTCCTCTCTCTACTCATTTAACTCCTCTCCTTTAACACAGGTGAGTTCTGTATTGGAGGGTTTGGAGGATAATAAATGCTCATTAACTTGATTTTAGCCTTTTTAGTATTTGGATCCAAGCATGGGTGAGGCTAGCATGTTTTAGTCCCACTACTTTTAGTCATGGGACTAAAACGTATCCAAGCACCCTCTTAGTTTTATTTCAGGGGTGGGTTTTGCTGGACACCATTATTGTGACTAGCCTTTTTAATAGTACTATATGCATAATTTGGCGACGAGCGCTCTCTATATGTACCACCTTTTTTTTAATTTCAAGTTTTGCTCCATGGCGCAATCCATCGATACTACTGTTGTACAAAAGTATATATTTTTTAAAAGGCTAGAGGGCGGGGCAGTCTAGCTTGGTCGGTTTCACGAGAGGCAAGGGCCTTTGTGATTTGACGGCTCATTACTGCTGGAAGGTAGGGCCTTGTGATTTGACTGCTCGTATAAATGCGTCGACGACCTGATCGAGGAGGAGCAAAGAACCATGCGGTATACTCAAGTTTTCCACTGGAGTAGTACTGCGATGGAGGAGCACGAAACACGGCAACCCAGTGCCATATGGCGAAAAAAAGATCTAATTTGCTAGTCATCTCATTGTTAGCATTGTTCTATTCATTCCCTCAAAAAAACCTTGTTCTATTCATGCCTCGCAGAGAACGTGCCACGTGCGGTGAAACACCCGAAGCAAAAGATGAAACACAGGAGCAAAAGAAGAAGGAAGATTATCACCCCAAATGATCTAATTCGCCGCGGAGTCGTAACTGCTTCTTCATCGCCTCCACGACCTCCATCTCCTTGCACGTCTCCTCCGCCATCTTCATCATTGTGTCCATGACGCGGCATTTCTCGACGCGAGCCTTCATCATCTGTTCCACGGCCATATTACGTACCTTGACAGCAGCCGGGTGCTCGATGCGGAGCTTCGCCAACTCTTCCTTCTGTTCCATGGCGAGGGCCTGCAGCATCTTCATCGAGGAACTACTATTCTCATGCAGCTTCTTCTAGCCGGCGTTCTTCTCCTTCAACAGGTCGATCTCGTGGCAGAGCTTCGCATTGTCCTCCCGAAGTCGCAGGATTTCACCGGTTGCCTTCTTCTTCGAGGCAATGCTCTTCTTCAGCAGCATCACCAAGCCGGCGGTCAACTCCCCCTGCTGATTGAGCTCAGCGAGCATGTCGTCGAGGCTCTCCTTCAGCAACTCCATCAAGCCTTGGATGAACTCCTTCTGCTTATTGAGCTGATTGGGCATGCCATCGAGGGATAACGACTCCATCTCCGCCGGCTCGGCATGTTCGCCTCCGTGGCTAGGGCGCTCCTGGGAGCCATCGCCTGCCCGTGAGAGATCTTTCGAGGTCTCTGCGTGGCGGCGAGCCCTCTCTTTTTTTTGCAGCCTTGGTTGCCCCTCCCTTGTTACGAGTAGTTCTCGACCTAGAGCTCTGCTCACCGGCCATGGCAACGACGGACGAAGAATAAGCACTTATGAGGAGGAAAGGTAGAGTGATTTTCGGTTAGGTAGTTCCCCTTTTTATAACCTAAGTACTAGCACTAGTACTAATACCTGCATGGTGGGAACACGTTCAGGTTTGGTACGTACTACTAGTAGGTGTGAGTAGGCTTTCGAATGTGATGGGAACAAGGTAAAGATTAATTGATGGTTTTGGTTTCGAGGCCCGAAACGGCTCCCGATGAGTTTAGCCGAACATAAATTTCAAGTACTACACTGCTCAAATGCGTAAATATTATGTTACTATCAAAAATTGGCACAAAATATGAAGGAGACCAATGGAAGTACTACTAGCAACCCACGATTTAACTACTCGCATGCGCGCAGTGGAGTAATAATGTCTTTCTTCCGCCCTCACGTCCACTCAATTTGCATGCACTGTATTAATTGACCATCAATGAAGTGAACGACTTTACACTCGTCAAATTATCACATGGGGTGGATCTTGGTACAAAATTGCGTCCGCCCGTGTACCCGCGTGTGCGTGTGAGGAATGAGTGCGTGCATGGCGTGCGTGGACATCTTAGCTTCATGCATGTACCACCAGTATGGCTCAGGGAGGACGAGTACATTCTTCTGGAACCAGCAGCACGTCACTGTGATCAATCCACGCAAGGAGGTCGCGACAACGCCTACACATGTGCCACGTGGCTTCATGAACTGTAAGAGAGACACTGTGTAGCGTGCCATTGGTATTCTAATTTACGTGTTTCGCACATACTCGAAGTACTAGTAAGGTACACGTGCATTGCACGCATCAGATTTTGCAACCAAATTATGAATAAATACCACACTATAGCATGTAAGCTCTGAGTCATATATGCCCGATGTAGCCCTTAGTTTAATTCTTATAGTTCATCTCATTCAAAATCAATTAGTTTTTATAAAAAAAGCTAAGAATGCGGGAATAGGAAAAACATGGGATTATAGTGGAATGTCGTCTTGAATCCTACAGGATTGTACGAGTGTTTGATTGTGCATAGAAAAACGCAGAATCCTTTCAAAGAGGTTTGAGTGGATGGGATGTTTCCTACGAAATCTAGTGCAAATGACTCATATGGAAAAATTCCTATGGTTTACAATCCTACGAATCAAACAACCAAGATAGGAAAAATTCCTAATGATTAGAATCCTCCAAAATTCCTTTGAGAATCCTTTGAATCAAAGAAGACCTTAATCTATTTTATGATTCATGGAATTGTGCATTGTAAAGCATAAAGTAAAAACAAATAATGGCAATTCAACTAGAAAAAAGTTTGGGCAGTTATGATACAGAAGATTCTAGAACAAAAGAGAACCACTGTTGTTTTGAGGTTTGTGCATTATGCTTAAGTTCAACCATGGAGTCTGCTAGATTGTACATGTGGAAAAATCCGGTGGGGGGCTAGAAGATGGTGTGAGGGGCCAAGTGGAGGGAGACTATGAAGGAATGCACAAGTGCGAGATCGATATTTAGAGAGAGGGGGCGAACACGTGCGCTGATGCGTGCAGTGGCGGAGCCATGAAAAATAAATGAGCTAGGGGGCCAAGCATTGCTAATCCTTTACGAGGAGGGTCAATTCATGAACTTAAACCATTTTAACTTAAACCATTTTTAGCAGCAATTGTCTAATGATCACATTCATATTAGCCTTGATATATAGTGATGTTAGGGGGGAGGGGGGCAGGGCCCTTACTGCCCCCTGTCTTCGCCATTGTGCACACGTCTGAGAGATGAAGCGGAAGGCATGTATGATGAGAGGGGGACGTTGGATACATAATTAATGTGGGTGTATTAGCTATATATGTTAATCCTATATAGAGAGGCATAGATTGATCGATGTGGACGTGGGAAAGAGGGTGAGACCTCACTGGATATATCGATTGATCGGTTTGTGTGGAAAACTATGAAAGACCTAGCTATATACACACATACATAGAGGAACATCGATCGTTGCGCATGCACACATGAGAGATAAAGAATGCCCGATATGATGGAGAGGGGGATGTGTGTTGGTGTGTGCCTTCATGGGAGACCGACCTGAAGAAAAAGATTGCATGCGTGCGATGGATAATGCCGACTGGTAGTGTGTGTGCATGCATGCACGAGAGAAAGTTAGTGGTACAATTATAAAGAGAAGACTACTGTATGGGTGTAAAAGAATAGATGAATAGGTGAGGCCACAATCAATGTAAAGTTGAATTCAAATATTTGAATAAGAGATCCTGATGTTTGAAACCCATGCATGCATGAATATAACGGAGATCTACGCGGTGTGGTTTGGAAACGAGCATGTTGTAATGTATACACATTGAACAAGGTCAGACTGATTTGAATTTGAGATACCGATGGCAGACATCATTTGGCCACGTCGCATCCGTGCATGGACACACTATTCTAATTGGAGATGATGGGCGGCTTTTGCATCACATATCTATATCTATACCCCTATATATATTATATTATATTTTTTTTATATTGTGTGCGGGTAACTTTAACTTTGAAAGATGGTCGTTGGATGAGGCGAATCCGATGGTCCAAAGATGGCAAATTTGAGCACTACTGGCCGTTGGATATCATCTAGATTCCACCAGATTTCGCCACATGTATAATCTAGAAGACTCCATGGTTGAACTTAAGCATAATGCACAAACATCAAAACACAAGCACTTCTTATTTATTCTAGAATCTTCCGTATCAGAATTGCCCAAATGTTTTTCTACATGATTTGCCATTATTTGTTTTTACTTTATGTCTTACGACACACAATTCCATGAATCTTAAAATAGATTAGCTTTCTTATAAAAACTAGATGATTTTGAATGAAATGAACTATAAGAATTAAACGAACATCTACATCATGCATATATGACTCAAAGCTTGCATGCTATAATGTGGTATTTATTCATAATTTGGTTGCCAAATCTCATGCGTGCAATGCACGTGTACCTTACTCTAGTCTAAATGGTGTTTGTGTGTGTGTTGTGCGTGTTGAGGTGCAAATTGTCTTTTTTGGTACACGTTAAGCTAGTTCTTCCGAAATTTCAAGCCGCGCCTTGTTATGCCGAAAATTCAAGCTAGCGTCTCTGTCTATCGTGCTGCGAAACTCCCGCCTCTTCAACCCGTGCCTTGTTAGCCCGAAATATTTAAGATATATCTTTGTCTCGTTGTGCTCTGACAACTCCCTCCATCTCAACCCGCGCCTTGCTATTCCGAAATTACAACACGCGCGAAAACTCCCACCTCCTGTGAAATCCCGACACGTGAAATGCCCGTGGTACCCCTGAACCGAAAGAACCGCCTCAAATCAGTGGGGGTACTTTCGTAACTTACCCCACATTTCGGACAAGCGTGTCTCTAAGCCATGGTTCCCCACTGCCATCCCATCCGCCCACCCATTCGTACACCGAGGCCGCGAAAACCCGCGACGAAACCCCACACCCTGCTCCGTCCGCCACCTAGCCGGAGCCTCTTCCCCGGCGACGTCGTCCACAGCAACACCTCGAGGTCCCTCATCCACCGTACCGGATGAGGATCCGTCGTCGATCTCATCGTCCCGCCGGTTCAGCCACCCCGTCCTCCACCTCCAAGGAGCTGCCCCAACGTTCCCCTCTTCTCTCGTGCCACCTCCATTCCCACACCGTCGTCTTCACCTACACCACCGGAAGAGCATCATCATCACCGTTTCCTCGGATGAAGCTGCGGCCTAATCGGCGCCACCAAAGAGGTTGTACATTAATCGCCGCATTTTCTTCTTGATTCAATCTCACGGTGCTGTCGGTGCTCAGTCCCGAGCCGACAAGGCGCAGCTCCATCCACGACGGCGTCGCATGCCACTTCCTCCACGGCGTCGCTCCCTCGGCGGCGACGTCCACATGAGTAGGACCTGCTACTGCTTTAGCTCTCGCTCGCGCTGCTACTGTGCTCTTGCTCTCGGTCCCCTGCCTGGTCTGCTCTTGCTATTGCTCTTGCTCGCGCCGTTGCTCTCGCTCTTGCTCTTGCTTGCGATCCTGCTCCGATTTAGCTACACTTCACTCTGTTGCCGCCGGGGTGAAGGAAGAACCAGCCGCAGCGGGGAGGGGGGCTCGCCGGAGAGGTACCCCACTATCTATCTTAGGGTTCAGGATGGGGGCGGTGGTCGGCGGCGGTGGCGGGGCGTTGGCGGGGCGGTGGCGTGGGGATTGCCGGAGAAAAAGCTCGGCACGGGGGGGGCTAGAGGGATGGCCGGGGCGGCGGAGGACCAACGGTGGGGAGTGTTTTCGGGGCGGGCGGGGCGGCGCACCGCCGGCCGCGGGCGGCGGGGGCTGCTGTTTGGCCGACTCAGGGGGGTAGAGGTTGAAGATGAACCGCGGGCCCTTTATTTCGTATCCAACGGCTGCAAAATCGACTGACCAGAGATGAAAAAGTCAGTGGACCGACGTGTAGCCTCACCTTGCTAGTGCGTTCAGTTTCGACAACAAAATTCAGTTTCGACAGCAAAATTCAGTTTCGACAGTTAAGTTCAGTTTCGACAGTTAAATTCAGTTTCGACAGTTGAGTTCAGAGATGAGCGGCTGATGTATTTTACATCTAGCACTTTGTGGTTATGTATTTTACGTCATGTATTGGAGATGCTATTAGAATTCCACTCAGGTTAACGTTGTTCGTTGTCTCTCTTGTCCTGCTTCAGCCTCGGCGTCGTACAACTCACCGGAGCTGCTCCAACGACGAAACCCTCCATCATAGCGGAGCAGTACCTCGGGCTCCATCTCCAGACGCCTAAGATCTTCTTCCCCTCCTCCGACAGCCAAGTCAGCCGGAGCATCCTCACCGGCCAACCCAATCACGCTGAGATCGACATGGCTTCGCCAAAGAGGTTGTACACTTGTTGCATCTCTTTTTTACTCTACATGTTATATATATTGTCCACCGAGCACTCGTAGTAACGGGAAATACGATTATTTTATCCTACTATATGACAAGCAGTGAGGTACCAGGCAACTTAGCTATCCGTGATGGACTCTCTTGAACGCCATCATTATTTACGCGTTTGAGTTGTGCATTTGTCGATGGGCCTGGGAATTGAGCTAGTATGGCAGTGGCCTGGGTCCAAAGTAATAGAAGTAGCACAAAAACATTTTTTTAGTGTAGGATTTTCCTTGCTCAAGCCTGCCTACTAGAATCGCCAGTGCTTGAAAGAAAAAGTGAATGAAAAAGATCGGAATTGGAAAGTTTCCTATGGTACTACTTTTCATGAATTTGGTGCAAAGGGATGGAGCAAAGGAAAACTGTAGGATTTGTTCCTTTAGTGTCTCCTTGAAAGAAAACCCGTAGGAATTCTAATTTCCACTTCTCCTCCTTTTCATATTCCTATTCATCAAGCACAAGACTAAGAGATAGTAGCATAATAGCATTATAACCGTACATTTTCTTGTGGTTTGACTTAATCTCACCATGCTTTTTTGCATCCTGTAATCTTCCAATTGTTGTGAATCAAACACCCAGATTGGCAAAAATCCTGTGTTTTTAAATTCTCTGTTTTGCACGTGCATTCCTATCCTATTCCTGTCTATTTCCTATCCCTGCATTGTTAGAATCCTCAAATTCAAACAAGCCCTTACTCAATTACTTCTGTTACAGATATATGTCAAAGAAAACCTTGTGTGGTTTGTCCTGCTCCTGCGGCGCTATGTTCCACCCCAGCTCAACTGCTCCAATGACGGAAGGGTTCACCACAGCAGGGATCCGCTCTCCAGACTGTCTTTCGCCGCCTCAGATCTTCTTCCCCACCGTCGGCAGCCACGACAACTGCATTACCATCATCAACTGAGCAGATGACCTTGAGGACTACACGGGTCCGCAAGAGAGGTCGCACTCTTCCGTGTCTGCTTACGTTATGCGTCGCTTAATATGATGACATGCTACATTATCATCGTGTTCACCTATTAGACTCCGAGTCAGGTCCAAACTAATGCTGAAACTTGAGTTTTTAAATAGTTGTGGGGTACATATTGGGGCAGCAATCAGTACTATCTGTCTACTATCTGGTTAATCTCCGGTGTCTACTATGAGTTTCATGTTGGGTGCAAACAAACATTAAAGGAGCCATTATCTGTATTTTTTAACTAAAGCTATTATCTGCCTGCTATCATTGGTTTTGGGTCTATCCACAGTTTGCTACCATCACTCTGGATTTGTGCATGCACTCCTTACATAATCTCACTATGTTTTATTCCTATGCATGCCAGTTATTGTACACAATGGAACTGATCATGTAGAGCAAAAGAGACGAGCCTTGCGTGGCAATAAAATTTCATGCAGACGTCGTTCCATGGTGGGCGCAAAGGCAGCCCCCCTCCACCCATTTCGGATCGTAATCAAGAGGAAGATAACTGTTATGAGGGGGATTCAGAAGGAGAAGACCATTCCTATTTACCCCATGAGGTCTTTGCTCTAACTTGGCATGCTGATGTTGGTAATATCATGCATATGGTGCCTTGCATTGCTTACTGTATACATTAAAGATGTCATCTGCTTAGTTTAGACAAGCTTTGTGTCAATGCCATTTGTTTAGTTTCTTTATCGTATATGTGAATCATGCAATGCCATCTTGTCTAGCCAGGCATCATATATGTGAATTTTGCAATGCCACCCTGGTTAGCCAGTCATCTTATATGTGAATTATATCATGCCATCATTTTTTATTACGTGTTAAATTTGTCAACAATTTTAGTACATTCAATTACTCTTCCTGTGCATCAGCCATTTGGCACGGTCATGGAAAAATCTGGAGTGGAAACAAGGTCTTAAGAGCAGACAATGCTATCTGACGAAGCGCATGTCTTGCTGGTTACCGATAGCTCCTCTGAGGAGGATTCAGAGACAGATGACCAGTCATATTTCCCCCCGAGGTGCATGCCCTAACTTGGCAGGGTTATGTGGCTCATATCGTGCGTATGGTATCTTGCATTGCTATGTCATTTGCTTAGTTTAGACATGCTTTGTGTGAATGCCACTTGTTTAGTGTCTAATTACCATATATGTGAATTATGCAATGCCATCTTGTTGCAAGACATTATATATGTGAATTATGCAATGTTATCTTGTTGCAAGGCATTATGTATGTGAATTATGCAATGCAATGCTGTTTAGGCAAGCGTCATATATGTGAATTATATCATGCCGTCATTTTTTGTATTTCTCATTGCTTTTGTCGACAATGTTTGTATATTCAACTGCTCTTCCTGTGCATCAGCTATTTGAATTGGTGATGGAGAAATCTGGAGTGAAAACAAGGTCTTCAGAGCAGACAATGCTACCTGCTGAAGTAGATATCTTGCTGGTTACAGATAGCTCTTCAGAGGAGGATTCAGAGGCAGATGACCAGTCCTATTATCCCCCTGAGGTGTATGCTCAAACTTGGCAGGGTTATATTACTCATATAATGCATATGTTGTATTGCAATGCTTAGTTTTTACATCATATACACAATATTGAATGCCATCTCCTTAGTTGACACATCATATATGCGATTGCCCTCTGCTCACTTCCTTAGTATATAAATCATATATTTGAATTATGTCATGCCATGAAGTTTACATAGACAGCATGTATCTGAATTATGGCATGCCAACCCATTTTCTAAAGACATAATATAGTTATATCATCTCATCCTATTTACATAGTCATCATATTTAAATTATGTCATTCTATTCGTGAATTATATCATGCCATCATGTTTCCATCAACGGCATGTTTGTGATTTATGGCATGCCAACCACTTTAATAGACACATCGTATAGTTATATCATGTCATCCTGTTTACATAGTCATCATATTTTGAAGTATGTCATTCTATCCTATTTAGTTAGCCATCATACATGTGAAATTGTGTCATGCTATCCTGTTTAATTAGCCATCATATATGTGAAATTATGTCCTGCTATTCTGTTTGCTTAGACAACATAAATGTGAATTATTTCATGCCCTGTTTTCTTCCCTACTATCCATTGCACCTGTCTATCTTACAATGTCTCTACATTCAATTACTTTTCTTGTTTATCAGCCATTTCAATTGGAGGGAGTGATGGCAGTATCTTTGGGAGTAAAAACACGGTCTTCAGAAAAGATCATGCTACCTGTCGATGCAGATAGAACCACGGTTGTACTTGCCCAAGAACCAGCCCCACCACACATAACCCACATTCATGCATATTGTACCCCTACCTAGTTGGACAGAGAACCAGCTACACCCCTTCTAACCCCAACCCCAGCAGATAGACACCTAGTTCCCGTTGACACAGTACCGTCTCCACCACAGAGCACCCAAACACGAGCAGTTAGTAAGGCAACTGCAGTGCCCAAATCACGAGGACCACCACTCCGAACCCGAATTCAGCACTTAAAGCAGAAGAAGAATTGTTCTCAGGTCAGGTTCCGTAGCTATGGTTCACACTACTTTGCTCTTGCATCACTGTATTTACTGATACCAACTAATTTCAAATTTGAAGGATGCAATTGAAACTCCAATGGCGCAACAGGTATGTTTTAAACCTGTTTCTTCAACGTGTTTGGCTGTTTGCTGTTGTAACTTGCTCTATGTTGATTTCAGTTTCAATTGAATAAACAGTTATGTTCTCATGCCATGCACATTATAAGTGTTGTTATTGCTGTGTAGTTTCCCACACTTATATTCTGTCTATGCTGCTTTGTCTTAAATAGATATGATTCGAACTGTATCTATCTTGATTTGGCAACATAAACTAGAATGATATAGACCATACAGTGACCATACTACATAGATATATGTTTGTTTCATGCTGTTATCCTGTCCACCTCACTACTGAACTGGTTTACCAAAATGAGTTTCATATACTATATTGTAAACCTGAGATGTGTTTGTTTGTTTCTCTTTTAGAACGCGGATAAAATATTGGAGAAGAGTACCCTGTTATGCAATGGTAAAGGAAGTAATGCAGATAAGGTTCAAGATAGTGAGACATCCCTGTTGGTCTCCAAGAAAGCTGATAAAAACTATATTGAAGACACTAAGACAACCCCAAAGTCCTGTCTTGATGTAGTGTTCGAGTTACTGGCTACCACTGCTGGCACCAGCTCTTCGAACTCGTTGCCTGAATCAGTTCGGCTTCTTGACTCTCAACTTCAAGTTGAAAGACATCGATCAGATGTTATGCGACAGGAAGCCGAAGGACTTAGGAAGTCCCTGCAGAATTCAGATGCATACTTTCTGGTGCAACAGCAAGCGCTGAAGGACTTAAGCGCCAAACAAGAGAAAGTTAATAAGCTTGCTAAGCATCTTGCCAGCATTATGGGTACCCAGGATATTGTATCTTGAGCTCTTCTGAAGTGGTTTCAGTTTTGGACTTGTTTTGCTGCGGCGTTTATATGCTGCTGTGTTCCCTATATTTGCACTGGTGGCGAACTTTGATGCCCAGTGGATGTAATATGTGTAATAGCCGTGATAGCCTAGTGTAAGTTACTTGCTTATTTATTTCCTTGTTGTCTTGTTTATTTGTTTGCTTGTAGTCAGTGCGGTTCTTTTTCTGTGGTTTGCTAGTGGCTGCAATAACCTATTTTTTAAAACTAGGCCACAATAACCATGGGCTAATATTTACTGTAGTGACACTGGGCCTCCTACGGGCCGTAGAAACAATGGGCCTTCTACGGGCCGTATAAATAGTGGGCCTTCTATGGGCCACAAAAACAGTGGGCCTTCTACGGGCCATAG
Organism: Triticum urartu; assembly: GCF_003073215.2. Taxonomy (NCBI): domain Eukaryota; kingdom Viridiplantae; phylum Streptophyta; class Magnoliopsida; order Poales; family Poaceae; genus Triticum; species Triticum urartu. Next base: position 541,309,315 of record NC_053025.1, on the reverse strand, counting down.
AAACAGTGGGCCTTCTACGGGCCATATCATCAATGGGCCTTCTACGGGCCGTATCATCAATGGGCCTTATACGGGCCAAACAGACCGCATTCTGGCCATAAACAGGCTAGAGTTAGAATCGTCCGTTCATGGGCCGACCATAACGGGCCATCGTTAATAGGTCGTATTTGATGACGCTATGAAAACGGCCCAACGTATTAACGGACCACAAACGGGCCGACTGTAACCATGGGCTGAATTTGGCCCACAAGCAGAAAATGACAGTAACGGGCCGTAAGTAAACGAATGTTGGAAATGAGCCCAAGAATAAATGGGCTCTGAGAAGGCCGAAAGATAACATGGGCTGGAGACGGCCCAACGGAATAACGGGCAGTTAATGGGTATAAAGTGATACACTGTTCATTATGGGCTAGTTTCACCACGGGCCGTTAATGGGTGTAAAGCGGTACACTGTTCATTACGGGCCAGTTTCACCACAGGCCGTTAATAGGCCAAGAGTTACATAGGGCCTCATATGGGCCGAAAGACGTCATGGGCCATACATGGGCCAGAAGTGAAAATGGGCTGGAATCATATTGGATGGCCCAGATGATGCTACTGGGCCTAATTCAGATAGGGCGTAACAGGCCTTGGGTTAGCGGGCTATAAATGGGCTATATGCGAACAGGCCGTTAACAGGCTTTCCATGGGCCGGTCCGCCACCTTTTGACCAAGTTAAACGGGCCGGCCTTTTCACAGGAATGGGCCTCTGTTGGGCTGTGCCACGTGTCAACGTATCATAGGCGCCTTCTATCCAATGAGTGGATGACATTTGTCCTGACGATGAGCCGACACGTGTTTCCTCCAGCCAATGATGATTTTACACGTGGAAAATCCCCATTGGTCAGGGCTGTTAACGGGTTATCGGATCCAAAACCCAACCCGATAGCTTAATGGCGTTCCGTTACGGTGGATGCCACGTGTCGGTCACCCTTGACGAAAGCACTTCTGTGACGCGCGATGTCGTGGATTTGTCACGGCAGATGTCCTAGTGTGAGGACTTAGTCGCGAGGCCAACACATCTATGTGGTAGCTTGAGAGGGGTTGAGCGGGACGAGAGACGCGATGTTTTACCCAGGTTCGGCCCCTCATGGTGGAGGTAAAAGCCTACATCCTGCTTCATTGATATTGATGATGATGATCATGGTTACAAGTGTGCTCTATCTCGAGAGCTATTGTCTAAACCTAACTTGTCGAACTTGTCCCTCTTCCCTCTTTTGGGGAGCCCTGCCCCTCCTTATATATGTTGAAGGGGAGGGTTACATGTGGAGTCCTATTAGGATTAGGACTAGTCTATCTTCTAATACAAATCGGATACAAGTCCGGGTCTTGACTCCTTGTAAGGGAAATACACCTTTCCTCTTAAATCGGCCCACCATTAGCATAAACCGGGCTTCTGGGCCTTGGGCCTTGTCATCCGTCTGTCCCGCCCGCCGGGTTATCAGTGAATCATAATGTTCAAGCGAATTGCTTATAAACCACCAAGTTAAGGCGGGTCGCCAGTGAATCGCCAAGTGTCAGCCGGGTCTCAAGTAAACCGCCAAGTCCGGCCGGGTTATACTTCCAGCCGGTTTACGCTGCGGGGTATATCCCCGACATTAGCCCCCAGTTTAGCTTGGATTTATCCATGGTAAACTGATCCTGTAAACAAACACAAGAACAACTTTGACAAGTTGTACTCCAAGTTAAAAATTCTTGTAAACCGGCACCTGATCATCCTTAAATCCTTGTTATTTCCTCCTTCTAGAAAATCCGAGTCAATAAACCAACTTCATAATCAATTTGCTTGCAGAAGATATTTTGTAAATAAAGAATCCATTCGAGTCGGCCTTCAATGCTCTGATTTGACAAAAATATTGGTCTTCAAATATTCAACTAATATTCAGCCGGCTTGAAGATGTAGAACTTGTCGGTTTATGATTACCACCATTGTTGGGTTATAAAAACTGATAATTTCGGGTCATGATTGTTGCCAACGCCGGTTCATGATTATTGATGACGCCAGGTTGCAGTCACAGGGTCATAATAATTGGTGACGTCGGGTCAATCTGGTTTGCTCAACAGAGAATTTGAAAATATTTCTTCGATAATAATATAATACCTGTAGCCCCCAAGTCTTGAGTAGAACAAAGTGATGGCTTAAGACTTGCTTCAATATAAATACTACCAATTTTGAAGAAATCCATGTTGTTCATCCCAGTCACTAGTAAAAACTGAATACTCCATATTATGTAGCCCCCAAGTACCGGGTTGTCATGCTTGCAGCAACCTGGGACTTTGTAATTGCTTATAAAAACTTCAATCACTGTATCCCCCAATTGCCGGGTCATTATGCAATAATGAGCAGGGACTTTGTAAATATAATCATGTAGACTTGAGCAGTGATGTGTAGCCCCCAAGGGCCGGCTTAGTAAGATAATACTGAACCAGGACTTGATATATACTTCAATGAAAACAACATCTTATAATGTAGCTTCCATCGTAGGGCTTGAACCCACGTCCACAAGGTTAAGAGCTTTGTGCTTTACCAACTGAGCAATGGATCCTTCAATATTATGGACGAAAACTTGTGTACCTTGAATTGTTGACAGGAGCAATTGGTAGCCCCCAAGGGCCGGCTCATTATAATATGATGAGTCGGGTCTTCAATAAGACTAGTAAAAATGACTTTGCATTAGCCCCCAAGTGTCATGGTGCATGCTTGCAGCGACATGAGACTTGCATGTATTCTCAATTTGAATAATGTAACCCCCAAGTGCCGGGTTGTAAGCCTGCAGCGACTCGGGACTATTCCTTCCATTGTAGAATAAATCATATCCTTTGATAAAATAATAGCCATTGCGCTAAAGCGACTTTGAAAACTCAATAATACCGGTTATTAATAACCATAAAAATCCAGCCATGTTGGCTATTCAAGATAATATAACCCGGTATGAAAACCTTATTCATTCAATATCATAATGAAAATTCAGCCAAGTTTGGCTATTTGAATAATATAACCCAATGATTTATAAGCGCATGATTCCAATGGCGCAATCCAAATATATATACTGGCAACTTATAGTCCAAAGCTAGGCCGGTTTAACAAACCTATTTCTGCATACAACAAGTTTAAAGTGTCCTGGCGGTTTACCGCTGGATGGGTCATAATGCCCAACATATAACCCGGGTTTATAACCAAGGCTGCACTTAAGAATAATCAAATATGAAATATATCATACATGTGACATTGAATCACATTGTTGGTTTTACCAACTTTTTGTAGTAAAGGTGATAACCCCAATCTTTAGTACTGATAACTCCTTCCATATTGTGCCGGTTTATGATAAAACCGTACCGGGTTGTGATAAACACCGGTTTATCCATATTCAATTCTGGCGACTTATAGTCGAAACCAGACCGGGCTGATAGTCTCCGGATTATGATTTGATAGTGTACTGACAACTTGCTCCACTTTTGGAATTCATGTATGCATAATCCTTTATGTTCCTGCATATGAAAACTAAAAAGCATCCTCGTTGGCTGACCAACTGATTGTATGGTAGAGGTAAAAACATCAATCCGGAGTGCTGATAACTCCTGGCCCTCTTACCGGTTCATGTAGAAATCATATTGAGCTAAAAGCCGTTGATTTGTTCGTATAAGGTTAGTGACATCTAGTCAAGACCATTCCGGAGCAATGCACTACCAGTTTAGAATCTGATCATGTGCTAAGAACAAGCGCTGAAAGTCATGCCGGTTTATAATGAACACCGGTTTGTCAGGAAAATGTTTATAAATCCCTTATCATGAAAACAGTAAAAACAACAGAAATATGCAAGGCTTTTCATGGGCTGCCAGGCCCTAAATCGAGGCTTGTCATGGGCTGCCAGGCCGCTGAGTTAAACCATTTTGCAAAGCCTTTTTAAGATGGACCTCAATCTTTAACCAATCACCGATTTAACTTTAACAAGTTCAGGGTCCATGGGATTGACTTGTGAAACGTTCGATGGGTCATACCAGGTTTACCTGGATGGAGTGACTTACTTAAAGAGGCAGGATAACCCGGGGTGTTAGGTGTATACACCAGGCTTCCAAGCCATGGCTTGATAGCCCATTACAAGTGTAGATTCTAAGTTCATTTCGATAGCAAAGAATCCCCAAGTAACATTTTGAGCTGTGCTCAGTGGGTGCCTATGTTTGAGTTATTGTTTTACAACACTCTCTTTGGCCCCGGATTGATTTGGCTTTGAGCCGATCAAGAGGTGTGACTATGCTTCGGATACGACCAAGCCCCCAAGTGATGCTGTGGCATTACGCCGATCAAGAGGTGTAGCTATGGTTCGGATACGACCAAGCCCCCAAGTGATGCTGTGGCATTGCGCCGATCAAGAGGTGTAGCTATGGTTCGGATACGACCAAGCCCCCAAGTGATCACCAATAAGGCAGGATACCCATGTTTGAACCGCGCATCATGGCAGCAGGTCCTCTTCGGCCACCTTTAACTTTTTGCAAGAGATAAATTCTTCTTGAACCGGGATTTTGAACCGGATATTGAGAGCTTCAAAGCTTTGTGGGAGATATCTTTCCCTTGAACCGAATTGTAAACCGGAATCTTCATTTTCAACCGGAAATTTTCTGACGGCTTTCAACTCGAACTTGCGAGAAGTTAATTCCTTTTTGAACCGGAAATTCTTAAACCGGATTTGAGAGCTTCAGAGCTTCGTGGGAGAACAAATTTCCCTTGAACCGGATTTTAAACCGGCATTCTTCATTTTGAACCGGAAATTTTCTGACGGCCCTTAAATTTTCATCCATATGGTAGTAGCCTCCGGGACCGGGTTATCTTTCCCTCCAGCATCCTGGGGTTCTTGACTTCACTGAAAAGCCGGCAACCTTTGCTGAGTCATATCATTATAGCCTCCGAGTCTCAAGGCTTGAGATTCTTCATAATTAACTGTGATATAGACCGGTTTGAATCCTGCATGGGACAACTTGCAAACCGGAGTAATTGCTCTTTAAAGAAAGCAATATATAATTTATAAAAATATGCTGGATGGATTTCACCTGATGCGTCAAGTCAACAATTATCACCGCGGAGTTGATGATCACCGTGGTGAAACTGAAAACAATCGCGACCGAGTCGGCCGCGGGTGTTGACAGATTTTTCGGCCGCGGCGTTTTAAACCGGTGTGGAGGGAGAGTCAATAGTGGCGTTGTAAACCGGTGTGGTCGCGAGAGACGGCCACGACGCTGTAAGCCGGTGCGGTTGTTTGTTGAATAACGACGACCACCTGGGCCGAAAGATGTTGGTGTGCCTTCATCTCCGCGGTATAATATCACTTTTTGTCGCCCTGCATAAACAATATTGCAGACCAAGGTAAAGATAAACTTGTTTTTTGACAAAAACAACATGTGCTAATAAATCAAATTTGGATGGATATCACCTGATTTGTTTGGGCGACGGATGATCCGTTTATCGCGACAGAGGTGGCTCAGGCAGACCAGCGGCTCAATATAGCTCCGGCGGCTCAGGCAGACCGGCGACTTAATATAACCCCGGCGGCTCAAAACAGCAAGGCGGCTCAACGCGGCTCCGGCGGGTTGATGTAGATTAAGCTGCACAGGCGACGACTTGCGCACACTCGTTCCATCAGTAAGCGGGCGTAGACGCAGGTGCGTGATGGTGCTCACGTACACTTCATAGGCACAACATGGCACCACCTTTGCTGCACATTAAAATATACATACCAAAGTATTCTTTGATGAAAACAATATGTTTAATAAAATAGACTTAGATGGATATCACCTGATTTTTTTTCCGGATGACCGATGATCCGTATACATCATCCGTGGATAACCCGGCGATGCTCAGGGACCAGGCAAATGTCAACTTGCCCGCTTGCTAACCCACTGCTTCTTCCCATTAGCTCCAATTATCTGATGCCACGAAATTCAGAATGTGCCTCAATATATGCAGAATTGATAGCTCTTTATGTTGTCTCTACTTCAGCTTTCCCTTCTCCCGCCTGGATGTCGTTGACAATGTCTGAAATACTTGTCTCATCATGAGAAAACTCCGAGGAAACGGCCACCAGCAAGACTGATATTTTGGACATGTCTATTAAGCGGTGTTTTCCACTAAATGATCTTCAAAAAATCTGCGGAAACCATGCTGTATCACAACAATGTTTTTCACTCTGTATTTTCAAGCATAAGCACAATCTGCCAGGTGACTTTATTGAGACCAGGAAAAAATCCGCCACAGGTTACACTCCCATCGTTTACTCACTGAGGTTCAAAATATACATTGTGTACGTGGGCCTGCCCAGTGCGCCCATTGTTTAACCAAGCTACAATTAGGGTCAATTCAGTCAGTTCCATTAGATGTTGGTAAGGCAAACTCATGAACACAGCCATTCCACGACTCTTCTAAAAGAACCATCAACATTATTCAGCACTCCCGGCAGCGAGGCGGTAAGCCGGCAAGGCGAGCCACGGTGACGGCGGGTCGACAAGACGGCGGGTCGCGGCAGCGTGTTGGCTCGGAGCGGAGGTGAAGCCGCTCGCCCCTAGTGGCTCAGCGCAACCACGGCAAACGGACGCCGGTGGCAGCTCGGAGCGGAGGCGGAACGAGGCCGAAGCAATGGAGGTCGGGGCGGCTTGAGCGCTACGTGGATGGCGTCTCAGCAGAGATATCGATGCAGCAAGGCCGGTGGAAGCGGCTCGGTGGTGGAAACGGGCGAACCATGGTGACTCGGGGAGGCTCTGGGCCAGCGGCAGTGGAGTAAGGTGGAGGGGCGGCTCGACAGCTGCTCGCGGGCGACGACTCACTTGCAAGGCCGTAGCAGCTCAAGGACGACACGCGGCAAAGCAACAAGGACGGCGGCTCGGTGGCATAGGTGAGCTCGACGGCAGCTCGCAGGAGGCTTACCATGGCGAGGCAGAGCAGCCATGGTGACTCAGTGGGCGGCTTGGGAAACAGGACCACGCAGGAGGCCCACATCCGAGACAGCGAGCGAGAGAGTCAGGAGACGAGTACGCAGGCGCGGATCGTGGAGAATTCCGGGTTGTGGCCGGCTCCATTTCCGGGTCGTTGTCAAGGAGGCGAGGCGAATCCATCCCCGCATCTTCCGGGTCAGACAGGGCTCGCAGGCGGAGGTAAGACCGGTGTCGAGGCGAGCGGCGGCCACCGGCAGCAGCGAAGTGGCGAAACGCAAGGGCGGCTCGGTCAAGCGGAGGTGAAAGGCGATTCGAAGGAAACTGATGGCTCGACGGCCAAGGACGGCAGCACCGGGTCAAAGCGGTGGCGGAGACGGCTTAGGGCCAGGGTGACTTGGCAGCGGGGGCTTGACGGCGGCCGGTGGCGTGGACGCGAGCCATGGCGGCCTGAAGGCACCGCCGTGGCCACAATGGCCGAGGAGTCCTGGCCATATCCTCTTCTCCGCCAACTGTCGTGGTCCACTTCTGGATCATGGCCATCTTTTTTTTATTCGACTTGCTAGTAGCACACGATGGCTAGGCGTCACGTCTTCGATTCCTTATCTACTACCCCTGTGAAAGCACGAGAGGGCGGAGAACCAAAACATCTACACCGTTCATAGCATCGAATCCTACGCTCCAGGTTGCTCCAATCTTTAGCAGCAAACTATGTTTTAGCCGCGCTTAATTAATTACCCACGCTGCCACTCGACCCACGCCGTCACAAAAAATAGAAACAATGACCCACGCGCACACGCTCGCACGTTCGTCACCCCACCCTTCTCGCTCCCGATCCCATCTCCCCACCGGCCTCAACTTGGCTATGGCGACGGGGAGACGAGGATCAACAACTCCTCTCCACTGCCTTCTCCACCGCCGCCCGCCACACGCCTCCTCGCGTCCCTCCTTCATCCCCGTCCCCGATTGGGCCGCCGCCACCACCGCACCATCAGGGGACGCCAGGGGAGTGCAACCACCGCGCCGCCAGGGCCGGCAATGCGTGAGCCGCCGCGGGTACCGCGCCGATCGCTGCTTCTGACGATGCGGGAGCCGCCCCATCCGGCGAGGACGAGGGGCGCCGTCACCGCTGATCCTCACTTCCTCAGGGCGCATGCTGCATCTGAAGCCTCCCTAATGCGCTCCTCCACTCCGTTTCTAACACGTAGTTCATACCTGGCTCGCCGCTGCCATGCGCCGCTGAGCTCTGGAGCAGCCGCTGTCGAAGCCCATCGCCAGCCGTCCTTGGGTGGGCCGGCGCCGAAACTCGGCTCCCAGTGGCATCCCCGCTCGAGGTCCTTCTCCACCTCATATTCGGCAGAGTAAGATCTCTTCCATCTACCTTCTCCCCACGACCTACCACGCACCCCCTGGATTGAATCGATGTGGTTGCTGGTGATTCCAGGCTGCCGTGTGTGTGTGTGTGTGTGTGTGTGTGTGTGTGTGTGTGTGTGTATTTGGTGATCTTGTTACACTTTGGGAGGCAAACAAATTAGTTTTAGATGAAATTGGGTGCCGCTGAGTAGCAAAAAACTGCTATTTAGGAAATATTTGGGGCGCTTCTAATTGGTTACAACAGCGAGGTCCAGATCGAGTGTGATGCTAAGCTTACCCTTGTGCGATCTATCAATATTTTTCTATAGATAGATGATTCCTATATTTGTAATCTCAATAGACTTTGCCAAATGTTAGTATGGTTCATTTATGTTAGTTCATCCCGTAATTACTAAGGTGAAGGGATTACGATTTACAAAATGACATTTTTGCCAAGCATCTAGGAGAGAATCAGCTTGTATAAACTTTTTTGCATGCACTTCTGGAGAAAATATTAGTTAGCAAGTGCTGGTAGATATGATGTCATAGGCCTCTCCTGCTAAGCAAAGTCTTCTGAATAGAGAAAATGATAGTGCGATTAGTAATGAATGGTATAATGTTCCTAAATTGGCATGATAGTGTGTTTAAATTTTCTTTACTTGATCATGTTACTTATGGGCGGTTTCCATATTTTGAAATAGGTTCCTGATTTCCTCACTTCTCCTGAGATGAAGTCTATTGATGATGTGCCAATGTGAAGGTACCACTGTGCTTTTCAATGCAATGTGGAGATAAAACTTCTAGCCAATGTGAATTCAATATTATATTTATTTTCTTAAAACTACAGTGGTATCCATGTTAGTACAGAACTACAGATCATTTTATCTTTCCCTTTTGTACGTTATTTCTTTTATACTTTACGACTGCTTCAATATTCAAGATTTGCTTCCGGTCTTCTTTGGATTTAGGTGGATATTTATTCACATGCCTAAATATCTTCCATTTGGTTATGTATTTTTTTATCGCACAGAACAAAATGGTAACTATTCTTTTACCCAAGAAGAAATTGGATTTACCCAAGTTTTTGCGAGCCTGATGCGCACTTATACAAAAGTTGAATTAAAATGTTGAGTAGTGTTTGCCACCCCCTACTGTAGGTGGTCAACTTATATGGAAGCTCATCTATTTAGCAAGTTTTTGTTTTAACTGTATACAAACTGCATGTTTACAAAGACTGTGGAACAATTCTGGGAAGTTCCTCGCGAGTCATTTAAAATCTTCTGGTCTTGCATTATATAGATCAGTGAACCAAAATATACCATTGTTCCATTAATGAACCAAAGAAATACAGGTAGTATGTCTGCCTGTACGGGCACCTAAACCATATTGATCACTATATCTCAGTACTTCTATGGTTTGTCTGTTCAGTTAGATGGACTTGCTATCACATGAGAATACAATTACCATGTGTATTTTGTTATTCGGGAAGTATGTTTGAGATTTCATTTTTATCCCAGCATTGGATTGAAGTTGCGGATCAGGAAGCATTTTTTATCCCAGCAGTGGATCGAGTACTTCTAAACACAGTTAAAGAGTAAGGTATGTATATATTTGCCAGTTTAATTCCGTATTCCACATTGTATGATCTCAAGTTTCGGACATTCTTATATGATTTACTATTCTATGTTGTAGTGTTGGCACGAAGAATCATTATAGGAATATAATGAATATCGTGTCTTACTATCAAGATGAATAACAGTCAACTCAGTTAGTGTTTGATTATGTTTCTCCTAAAGCTACCTGCTCAACATCTGAACAACTCTAACTGCTGAGTACAAGTCCAACTATAAGGATCAAAAACACCGTATGTAATTCCGAAAGGTCTTTTCCTATACCGCGAGACCCTGTTTGGAACATGATAATTTTTTGAATCAACAACTACATTGTTTCCTATGAATTTCAGCAACTACATTGTTTCCAGTGAAATTCAGCAACGACTACATTTTTTCCTATCATCCAGGCATACAGAGGCTTTGATTTTTTCAAGTATAGTTCAGATTTTCAGGGAGCACTTCAACCCAGACATAAACAAAGCAAAGAACTTGATTACAAGGTACAATCGTAACTACCAATGCCGAGCTATTTTTGAACTTGACTAACACAAAGGGTGCAATATGTAGGTTCAGGGTGCTCCTATGCTTGGATAAGGCAAGATGATATCCCCCCCCTGTTAATTTGTATTTCTGTTGCTGCATGATGATATTATCTAAGTGATGAAAAGTGATTTATGTATGTGAATGAGGGAAGGGAGGTTTCGCATCACAGAGCAAAAAAATTACCCTATCACGATCCAGTGTTTGCATTTTACTTGCACATGCTCTAGGAATATACACAGTATGCATCACAGGCTTATAGTGCTCATGTTCTCAATGGTATCCCCTATAAGAATATGATATTAAATAGGTTTCTATTGATTCATCAACAGAGAAATTTATGCCAATTGATTTAATGTTGATATAAGCTTTATGCAAGTTTGTTTTTTCGAGAGTACGCAATCGGTACTATTGCTTCTTTATGCAAGTATGCAATTTGTGGATACATAGGGCCTCATATGGGCCGAAAGACGTCATGGGCCATACATGGGCCAGAAGTGAAAACGGGCTGGAATCATATTGGATGGCCCAGATGATGCTACTGGGCCTAATTCAGATAGGGCGTAACGGGCCTTGGGTTAGCGGGCTATAAATGAGCTATATGCGAACAGGCCGTTAACAGGCTTTCCATGGGCCGGCCCGCCACCTTTTGACCAAGTTAAACGGGCCGGCCTTTTCACAGGATTGGGCCTCTGTTGGGCCGTGCCATGTGTCAACGTATCATAGGCGCCTTTTATCCAATGAGTGGATGACATTTGTCCTGACGATGAGCCGACACGTGTTTCCTCCAGCCAATGATGATTTTACACGTGGAAAATCCCCATTGGTAAGGGCTGTTAACGGGTTATCGGATCCAAAACCCAACCCGATAGCTTAATGGCGTTCCGTTACGGTGGATGCCACGTGTCGGTCACCCTTGACGAAAGCACTTCTGTGACGCGCGATGTCGTGGATTTGTCACGGCAGATGTCCTAGTGTGAGGACTTAGTCGCGAGGCCAACACATCTATGTGGTAGCTTGAGAGGGGTTGAGCGGGACGAGAGACGCGATGTTTTACCCAGGTTCGGCCCCTCATGGTGGAGGTAAAAGCCTACATCCTGCTTCATTGATATTGATGATGATGATCATGGTTACAAGTGTGCTCTATCTCGAGAGCTATTGTCTAAACCTAACTTGTCGAACTTGTGGAACTTGTCCCTCTTCCCTCTTTTGGGGAGCCCTGCCCCTCCTTATATATGTTGAAGGGGCGGGTTACATGTGGAGTCCTATTAGGATTAGGACTAGTCTATCTTCTAATACAAATCGGATACAAGTCCGGGTCTTGACTCCTTGTAAGGGAAATACACCTTTCCTCTTAAATCGGCCCACCATTAGCATAAACCGGCCTTCTGGGCCTTGGGCCTTGTCATTCGTTTGTCCCGCCCGCCGAGTTATCAGTGAGTCATAATGTTCAGGCGGGTTGCTTGTAAACCGCCAAGTTAGGGCGGGTCGCCAGTGAATCGCCAAGTGTCAGCCGGGTCTCAAGTAAACTGCCAAGTCCGGCCGGGTTATACTTCCGGCCGGTTTACGCTGCGGGGTATATTCCATGATGATAATTTTGGTAATGTCATGGAACACTTCTACGACAGCACAGGTATGACTATCTTGATTCTGTCATAAATTTGTCATGGATGCACATGCATGACGAAAAATGCGACCTACTGTGACAAACACGTATCATCACAGAAGTGTATTTTTTTGTAGTGTAGAATTTAAAAACCAGGCATCTCAATGTTTTTTCGTCAAACAACAGTGCCCTGGTTTTTGAATTTCATTCCCATCTCTTGCATGGGACCAACAAATTCACCCAAGGACACACATATGATTTTTCAACCAACTTTAGTGCATTGAAGCATGTGCTTGTAGTTCAAATTTGAATTATGCACATAAAATGCCTAGAAAACCTAGTTAATGTATAAAAAGGCCAAACGAACCCCAAAAAATTCCAAGATTGAACACAACACTCCTGTTGTTCTATGTTGACACTAGAATTTTTTTGAAAGCAATAAGAGGCAATGGATATCGTCCCGTCACCAAAGGTGGTACGTTCCCTATCGAAACCATCATGCTTGTTGTGAGAAGCTCTGGTTTGTGAGAATCTTATACCCGAACCTGTTCCAAATGGGACAAAATTTTCACCATGGCATACTGATGCCGCTCCATGATAGCATGCTAAGTTTCATGAATTCCAGACGAGTTTTGGATTTACTAGAATTTAAAAACCAGGCGTCTCAACGTTTTGCCGACAACCAACAGTGCCATGGTGTTTGAATTTCATTCCCATTTCTTGCATGGGACCTATAAATTCACCCAAGGATACACATGTGATTTTTCAACCAACTTTGGTGCATTGGAGCATGTGCTTGTAGTTCAAATATTAAATTATGCACATAAAATGCCTAGAAAACCCAGTTATTGTATAAAAAGGCCAAACGAACCCCGGAAAATTCCAAGATTGAACACAACACTCCTGTTGTTCTATGTTGACACTAGAAATTTTTTGAAAGCAATAAGAGGCAACGGATATCGTCTCGTCCCCAAAGGTGGTATGTTCCCTATCGAAACCATCATGCTTCTTTTGAGAAGCTTATACGCAAACCTGCCCCAAATGGTACAAAATTTTCACCACGACATGTTGATGCCGCTCCATGATAGCATGCCAAGTTTCATGATTTTAGACGAGTTTTGGATTTACTAGAAATTTAAAACCAGGCATCTCAACGTTTTGCCGGCAAGCAATAGTGCCCTGGTGTTTGGAATTCATTCCCATCTCTTGCATGGGACCTAGAAATTCACCCAAGGACACACATGTGATTTTGCAACCAACTTTGGTGCATTGGAGCATGTGCTCGTAGTTCAAATTTGTATTATGCACATAAAATGCCTAGAAAACCCAGTTGATGTATAAAAAAGGCCAAACGAACCTCGAAAAATTCCAAGATTGAACACAACACTCCTGTTGTTCTATGTTGACACTAGAATTTTTTTTAAAGCAATAAGAGGCAACGGATATCGTCTCGTCCCCAAAGGTGGTATGTTCCCTATCGAAACCATCATGCTTGTTGTGAGAAGCTTATACCCAAACCTGCCCCAAATGGGACAAAATTTTCACCACGGCATGTTGATGCCGCTCCATGATAGCATGCCAAGTTTCATGAATTTTAGACGAGTTTTGGATTTACTAGAATTTAAAAACCAGACATCTCAATGCTTTGCTGGCAATCAATAGTGCCCTAGTGTTTGAATTTCATTCCCATCTCTTGCATGGGACCAAGAAATTCACCCAAGGACACACATGTGATTTTTCAACCAACTTTAGTGCATTGGAGCATGTGATTGTAGTTCAAATTTGAATTATGCACATAAAATGCCTAGAAAACCCAGTTAATGTATAAAAAAGTCCAAACGAACCCCGAAAAATGCATTCCCATTTCTTCCATGGGACCTAAGCATGCACTGAAGGAGACAAATTTGAATTTTCAACCAATTTTATGCACCGGAGCATGTGCATGTAGTTTAATTTTAAATTGTGCACTTGAAATGGCTATAAAACCAGTTTAATGTATGAAATGTCCAAACAAACCCTGAATAATTCCAATTATTTTACGACACACATACAGTTGCATGTTCACTGCAGATAAAGGGTCTAGCAATTCAAACACCGCCCATTGCCGCTGTGACCCCATTTTGTAATTCAAATCAAGTAGATCCCACACAGTTTATTCTCACCAACCGTGTGAGATGTAGTACAAAACATCTTGAAGCACCATCGGTGTATAGTACACCTATGGTTTACGCGAGAAGGTGCGTTGGCTACAGTTCACAGCCGGTGTGTCAAGCACACTAGCTCACTCCCCCCAAACTCCCGCCTTTGCATCCCTCTCTGCTTCAGTCCCTTGATTCAAATTTTCAGTAGCTTCGGCATTTTACTCCCACCTCTGCATCCCTCACAATCTCAAAAATATCTGCTCGCCCTTGATCCAAATTTTCAGTAGCCCCGTCTTGTTACTCCCGCCTAGTAAAATTTTCAGTTATCGCAATATTTCCTCAAACACAACCTCCGCTCACACAAACACACACAACTCTCGAAACCATTGGTAGGTCGCCGCCATTGCCGGGGAGCTCGAGTAGCCAATGGCCAAAAAGAGGTTTACCATGGCCTTTTTGCCCGACACCGGCGAGGATGCCGCCGAGGTGTCCCCGCGGTCCTCCGCGGGCCCGATCCGCCGTCGCTGGTCCCCCTATCCGCCCGTTGCTGTGCCCCTACGCCGGTTCGAGGAATTCCCCGTCCTCCCCCAGACCCGGCAGCCGACGAAGTCCTACCTCGGGGTCCGGCAGCGGCCGTGAGGGACGTGGGTCACCAAGATTATATATCGAGAGACCCACACCCACCGGTGGCTCGGTAGCTTCCACACGGTCGAGCTCGCGGCCATGGAGTACGACCGCTGGCAGGTCCGCTACCACAACCCGGCGGCTAGGCTCAATTTCCCCTTCGGCACACGTTCGGTCCACCTCGTTCCGCCGGAGCCAGGGGTGGTGAGCTCGGCTATGGCGCGCGAGGACCGCGAGGCATGGGAGCGTCTCGAGGCCGAGGCCGCCGACGAGGCCTACATGCAAGAGCTCCGTTGGCAGCACCCGGAGCTCGTGGAGGCGGAGCGGGCGATCTTTGCCGGCACGGAGGGGGGCGAGGTTATCGCGCTCTCCTCCGATGACGAGGTCGAAGGCGGCAAGGACGGCGGCGCGAAGGGCGGCGAGGTTATCGCGCTCTCCTCTGATGACGAGGCCGAAGGCGGGGGCGACGGCGGCGCGGAGGGCGTCGAGGTGGGCCCCCAGGACAAGGAGATCGACGTCGATGAGTGGAGGAGTGCCTTCCCCAATGACCCCGACGACGGTACTGGCCCGGACCCGGCTCGCGGCACACCGTAGATGACGAGGAAGGATTGGCTCGACCTCTACTTCGACCGAAAGTAGTTTAGCTTAGTTTAAATTTATGTTTTATGTTCGGTTATGCAAAACTATCTATGTTTATGTTTGAATGCATGCTACTTTCGGTTGAACCTGCTTTGAACTTGATCAAATTGAAGTTTACAACCTTCAGTTTAGGGGATCGACTAGAAAAGGCCAAAAATTGCTGGAGTATATGTATCCACTAAGGGTTTTAGTCCTTTAACTTTTTAAGGATCGCCTAGAGATGTCCTTATGACTTGTTTATTTCAGTTCTTCACAATGTGATGCTCTATATGTGCAACTATTTGCTGTGCAGTTCAATTTCATCAATAACTGTTTCGACAATACCACTATGAATTACGATATTTGGCTGCTGTTAAGGATATTGCAGTTAACATGCCTTTGTTGGGTTTCGTAGTAATTTCAAAAAAATTCCTACGCACACGCAAGATCATGGTGATGCATAGCAACGAGAGGGGGAGAGTGTGATCTATGTACCCTTGTAGATCGACAACGGAAGCGTTAACTTGGTTGATGTAGTCGTACGTCTTCACGGCCCGACCGATCAAGCACCGAATCTACGACACCTCCGAGTTCTAGCACACGTTCAGCTCGATGACGATCCCCGGACTCCGATCCAGCAAAGTGTTGGGGAAGAGTTCCGTCAGCACGACGGTGTGGTGACGATCTTGATGTACTACTGTCGCAGGGCTTCGCCTAAGCACCGCTACAATATTATCGAGGACTATGGTGGAAGGGGGCACCGCACACGGCTAAGAATATGATCACGTGGATCAACTTGTGTGTCTAGGGGTGCCCCCTTCCCCGTATATAAAGGAGCAAGGGGGAGGAGGCCGGCCGGCCCCTATGGCGCGCCAAGGAGGAGTCCTCCTCCTAGTAGGAGTAGGACTCCTACTAGGAGGGGGAAAGAAGTGGGGAGGGAGAAGGAAAGGGGGGCGCCGCCCCCCCCTCTCCTAGTCCAATTCGGACCAGGGGGGAGGAGGCGCGCGGCCCACCTTTGGCAGCCCCTCTCTCTCTCCACTAAAGCCCATATGGCCCATTACTTCTCCCGGGGGGGTTCCGATAACCCTCCGGCTCTTCGGTTTTCTCCGAAATCACCCGGAACACTTCCGGTGTCCGAATATAGCCGTCCAATATATCAATCTTTATGTCTCGACTATTTCGAGACTCCTCGTCATGTCCGTGATCACATCCGGGACTCCGAACAACCTTCCGTACATCAAAATGCATAAACTCATAATATAACTGTCATCGTAACCTTAAGCGTGCGGACCCTACGGGTTCGAGAACAATGTAGACATGACCGAGACACGTCTCCGGTCAATAACCAATAGCGGAACCTGGATGCTCATATTGGCTCCTACATATTCTTTTATCGGTCAGACCGCATAACAACATACGTTGTTCCCTTTGTCATCGGTATGTTACTTGCCTGAGATTCGATCGTTGGTATCCTATGACTAGTTCAATCTCGTTACTGGCAAGTCTCTTTACTCGTTCTGTAATACATCATCCCGCAACTAACTCATTAGTTGCAATGCTTGCAAGGCTTAAGTGATGTGCATTACCGAGAGGGCCCAGAGATACCTCTCCGACAATCGGAGTGACAAATCCTAATCTCGAAATACGCCAACTCAACATGTACCTTTGGAGACACCTGTAGAGCTCCTTTATAATCACCCAGTTACGTTGTGACGTTTGGTAGCACACAAAGTGTTCCTCTGGCAAACGGGAGTTGCATAATCTCATAGTCATAGGAACATGTATAAGTCATGAAGAAAGCAATAGCAACATACTAAACGATCGGGTGCTAAGCTAATGGAATGGGTCATGTCAATCAGATCATTCAACTAATGATGTGATCCCGTTAATCAAATAGCAACTCTTTGTCCATGGTTAGGAAACATAACCATCTTTAATTAACGAGCTAGTCAAGTAGAGACATACTAGTGACACTCTGTTTGTCTATGTATTCACACATGTATTATGTTTCCGGATAATACAATTCTAGCATGAATAATAAACTTTTATCATGATATAAGGAAATAAATAATAACTTTATTATTGCCTCTAGGGCATATTTCCTTCAGTCTCCCACATGCACTAGAGTCAATAATCTAGTTCACATCACCATGTGATTTAACACTAATAGTTCACATCTTTATATGATTAGTTCACATCTTCATGTGACCAACACCCAAAGGGTTTACTAGAGTCACTAATCTAGTTCACATCGCTATGTGATTAACACCCAAAGAGTACTGAGGTGTGATCATGTTTTGCTTGTGAGAGAAGTTTAGTCAACGGGTCTGCCACATTCAGATCCGTAAGTATTTTGCAAATTTCTATGTCAACAATGCTCTGCACGGAGCTACTCTAGCTAATTGCTCCCACTTTCAATATGCATCCAGATTGAGATTTAGAGTCATCTGGATCAGTGTCAAAATTTGCATCGACGTAACCCTTTATGACGAACCTTTTTGTCACCTCCATAATCGAGAAACATATCCTTATTCCACTAAGGATAATTTTGACCGCTGTCCAGTGATCTACTCCTAGATCGCTATTGTATTCCCTTGCCAAAAACAGTGTAGGTATACAATAGATCTGGTACACGGCATGGCATATTTTATAGAACCTATGGCCAAGGCATAGGGAATGAGTTTCATTCTCTTTCTATCTTCTGCCGTGGTCGGGCTTTCACTCAGTTTCACACCTTGTAACACAGGCAAGAACTCTTTCTTAGACTGTTCCATTTTGAACTACTTCAAAATCTTGTCAAGGTATGTACTCATTGAAAAACTTATCAAGCGTCTTGATCTATCTCTATAGATCTTGATGCTCAATATGTAAGCAGCTTCACCGAGGTCTTTCTTTGAAAAACTCCTTTCAAACACTCCTTTATGCTTTGCAGAATAATTCTACATTATCTCCGATCAACAATATGTCATTCACATATACTTATCAGAAATGATGTAGTGCTCCCACTCACTTTCTTGTAAATACAGGCTTCACCGCAAGTCTGTATAAAACTATATGCTTTGATCAACTTATCAAAGCGTATATTCCAACTCCGAGATGCTTGCACCAGTCCATAGATGGATCGCTGGAGCTTGCATATTTTGTTAGAACCTTTAGGATTGACAAAACCTTCTGGTTGCATCATATACAACTCTTCTTTAATAAATCCATTAAGGAATACAGTTTTGTTTATCCATTTGCCAGATTTCGTAAAATGTGGCAATTGCTTACTTGATTCAGATAGACTTAAGCATAGATACGAGTGAGAAACTCTCATCGTAGTCAACACCTTGAACTTGTCGAAAACCTTTTGCGACAATTCTAGCTTTGTAGATAGTAACACTACTATCAACGTCCGTCTTCCTCTTGAAGATCCATTTAATCTCAATGGCTCGCCGATCTTTGGGCAAGTCAATCAAAGTCCATACTTTGTTCTCATACATGGATCTCATCTCAGATTTCATGGCCTCAAGCCATTTCGCGGAATCTGGGCTCATCATCGCTTCCTCATAGTTCGTACGCTCGTCATGGTCAAGTAACATGACCTCTAGAACAGGATTACCGTACCACTCTGGTGCGGATCTCACTCTGGTTTACCTACGAGGTTCGGTAGTAACTTGATCTGAAGTTACATGATCATCATCATTAGCTTCCTCACTAATTGGTGTAGTAGTCACAGGAACAGATTTCTGTGATGAACTATTTTCCAATAAGGGAGCAGGTACAGTTACCTCATCAAGTTCTACTTTCCTCCCACTCACTTCTTTCGAGAGAAACTCCTTCTCTAGAAAGGATCCATTCAAAGAAACGAATATCTTACCTTTGGATCTATGATAGAAGGTGTACCCAACATTTTCTTTTGGGTATCCTATGAAGACGCACTTCTCCTATTTGGGTTTGAGCTTATCAGGTTGAAACTTTTTCACATAAGCATTGCAACCTCAAACTTTAAGAAACCATAGCTTAGGTTTCTTGCCAAACCATAGTTCATACGATGTCGTCTCAACGGATTTAGATGGTGCCCTATTTAACGTGAATGCAGCTGTCTCTAATGCATAACCCCAAAATGATAGTGGTATATCAGTAAGAGACATCATAGATCGCACCATATCTAATAAAGTACGGTTATGATGTTCGGACACACCATTACACTGTGGTGTTCCAGCTGGCGTGAGTAGTGAAACTATTTCACATTGTTTTTAACTAAAGGCCAAACTCGTAACTCAAATGTTTTACTTCTACGATCATATCGTAGAAACTTTTATTTTTGTTTCGATGATTCTCCACTTCACTCTGAAATTCTTTGAACTTTTCAAATGTTTCAGACTTGTGTTTCATCAAGTAGATATACTCATATCTGCTCAAATCATCTGTGAAGATCAGAAAATAATGATACCTGCCGCAAGCCTCAATATTCGTCGAACCACATACATCAATATGTATGATTTCCAACAAATCTATTGGTCGCTCCATTGTTCCGAAGAACGGAGTCTTAGTCATCTTGCCCATGAGGCATGGTTCGCAAGCATCAACTGATTCATAATCAAGTGATTCCAAAAGCCCATCAACATGGATTTTCTTCATGCGCTTTACACCAATATGACCTAAACGGCAGTGCCACAAATAAGTTGCACTATCATTATCAACTTTGCATCTTTTGGTTTCAATATTATGAATATGTGTATCACTACGATCGAGATCCAACGAACCATTTTCATTGGGTGTGTAACCATATAAGGTTTTATTCATGTAAACAGAACAACAGTTTATTCTCTTACCTAAATGAATAGCCGTATTGTAATAAATATGATCAAATCATATTCATGCTCAACGCAAACACCAAATAACACTTATTTAGGTTCAACACTAATCCCAAAAGTATATGGAGTGTGCGATGATGATCATATCAATCTTGGAACCACTTCCAACACACATCGTCACTTCACCCTTAACTAGTCTATGTTCATTCTGCAACTCCCGTTTCGAGTTACTACTCTTAGCAACTAAACCAGTATCAAATACTGAGGGGTTGCTACGAACACTAGTAAAATACACATCAATAATCTGTATATCAAATATACCTTTGTTCACTTTGCCATCCTTCTTATCCATCAAATACTTGGGGCAGTTCCGCTTCCAGTGACCAGTCCCTTTGCAGTAGAAGTACTTAGTCTCCGGCTTAGGACCATACTTGGGCTTCTTCACTTGAGCAGCAACTTGCTTACCGTTCTTCTTGAAGTTCCCCTTCTTCCCTTTGCCCTTTTCTTGAAACTAGTGGTCTTGTCTACCATCAACACTTGATATTTTTCTTGATTTCTACCTTCGTCAATTTCAGCATTACGAAGAGCTTGGGAATCGTTTCCGTTATCCCTTGCATATCATAGTTCATCACAAAGTTCTACTAACTTGGTGATGGTGACTAGAGAATTCTGTCAATCACTATTTTATCTGGAAGATTAACTCCCACTTGATTCAAGCGATTGTAGTACCCAGATAATCTAAGCACATGCTCACTGCTTGAGCTATTCTCCTCCATCTTTTAGCTATAGAACTTGTTGGAGACTTCATATCTCTCAACTCGGGTATTTGCTTGAAATATTAACTTCAACTCCTGGAACATCTCATATGGTCCATGACTGTCGGAGTAAATAACCATGGGTAGCCTAGCCGGGTCCCCTTGGCCCTTCTGAAAAAATTACGAGCCGATCCGGCCCTCAAGAATCCAAGACATGGGGCCGCCTTCCCCTTGTCGGTTGTCTCCCAGGCCGGCTATCGGAAGGCAACCCGACTTTAGCCCTCATGAAGAAAGCCGCGGGAGGGCCGGCTCCGAGAAGCCGACCACGAGAAGGCCGACTCCAAGAAGCCGGCTCCCACAAAGCGGTCAAGATCGTACCCTCGAAGTCTACATCCACATAACGGCGATGTGACGGGGCGTGGCTACAGTAAAGCCTGCCACCCCCGAATCCCGGAGCACGCCTGGCACAGTGCGCCGTACGGGTGGCCATGACCCGTCCGGCGCAGCACTGTTGCCACGTTGACCCCGATGTCATCCACGACGGGCTGCCAGCGCGGCCCATGGGCGGTGGGCCCCTTCGGGCAGAGAGACACCCGAAGGCGGCCAGGCCTCCCCAGTCGGCCCAAGACAGAGCCGGCTCCCCACAGCCGGCTTGCCACCTCCCTCGAAGGAGACGCCCCATTAAGGAGACAAGACGCGGTGAGGCTACAGCGATCACCCGCCGGAAAGCGGCACTGTAGCCACGCCCACCTCGGCGAAGCCCTTGTCACCAGGATTGAGCAACAGTAACCAGCCGCCGACAAGGCCCTGGACAGTGGGGCCTGCCTGTCGACCAAGGAGCCGGCAGCCGGCGGGACCCACCAGCCGGCGGGCCCCAGCAGCCGGCGCAGAAGCCGGCGAGTGTAGACACAGATGGCTGGGCCCCATGCCCAGCCGGATTACCATTGTATCCCTGGGGGGTAGGCCTATATAAACCCCCCGGGACATCCATGCAAAGGGTTGATCCCTGCTAGTTTTAGACACCACATAGGGAGGAGAAAAGAGCGAGCAGTGCCCTTCTTCCTCCTCTCGCCAAACAGCTCACGGAGCATCGTGTAGCTACTTGTTCATCTAGTGATCATGCGGAGACCCCGCAGAGCAGCAGTAGGGGTGTTATCTCCACGAGAGCCCCGAAGCTGGGTAAGATTCGCCGGCGTGCATGTCTTCGCCTCATCCCGCTTCCAGGCACCGGCGACGTCTTATTGGCTCCCACAATGATAAGCCACCCGTTGGCATATGTCGCACCTACCACCCGAAATTTGGCGCCCACCGTGGGGCTAGGTGCACCGTCGTCCGGAGACCTATTCTGGACGGGAACCCTCTTCCTCCCCCGCGAGCGTAGCCAGCCCGGCACGCCCGACGGCGCTTGCCACGACGCGCTGCAAGGCATCACCAACGTCTGCGCAGCGAGCGGCCTCGCCGATCTCCTTGACAAGACCCTCATCTCCGACGAGCTCGCCTCCGACGCGGGCACCGACCACCTCGTCAACCTCCTTGGCCAGCTCCACGTCTCCGACGAGCCTGCTGTGGACTTGGAGTCGGTTGGCTCCACCGACCAGATGCCTGTCGACTCCGACACGGCCTCACTCGACACTTTCCCCACCGACGTCATGATCTACAACGACCCGCTTCCCCGGGCCGATGGCGGCGACGCTGTCACCACCGAGGTGATGGTCATCGGCCACGGCGGCGCTTCTGACGAGAGCGCCCGCGACGCCCCGCACACGGCGATCCACGACTTGTCCATCCCCCTCCCGGCCGATGCCGACGCTGAAGCACTGGAGGCTCGCCGCCTCGCCCTCCTCGCGGAGGGCCGGAAGTTGGTTTCCATGAGACGCCTCGCTGAGGCCCACCGACGCGAAGCCGACCGTGCCGCCTTTGGCACGCCGCCCCCAGGCGGGCCCAGCCGGGCCGGCGCTGTCAGACAGCACGGCGCTGTCGTCGCCGACACGTTAGGAGTTGACCGCCCAGTCTACGCCACTCCACTCGAGAACCTGCGCGCCGCCCAGGCGGCCGTAGACGAGCTAGACGGACTAGGGGCCGAAGAACTCCCCCACATGACTCGACGCATCCAGCAGCTAATCGATGCAGCCGCGCAGCGGCACGAAGCCGACGCCCGCGCGGAAAGCCCTCCCCCGCGCCGAGATCACGGCGCGATGTCCCGGACGCCGACTACGGGTAAGACCCGCGCGCGGCGTGAGAAAGAGCCGGCTGCCGGCCAAAGCCGAATCTCCATTGAGCGAGACGCAGAAGGCCACCCCCGGGCCGTGGAGTGGCGGGGCAACCCGCCTCCGCCTCGGCCCCGTGGAGAGAGATATCCCACCCCACCGCCTGTTGCGCATCCGACTCTCAGCGGCTGGCTAGGTCGCCGCGAAGGAGTCGGCGAGAACGACGCCCGCCATCGGATCGACCGCTTGGCGCGATCCCTGGCGCTGGAAGAAGAAGACGATGTCGGCCCGCCTTGTTTCGGCCCCCGCATCCGCGACGAGCCTTTCCCCAAAGGGTTCTCGCTCCCAAGAGACACGCCCAAGTACAGCGGCTCTGTGAAGCCAGAAGATTGGTTAATCGACTACTCCACGGCGGTTAGCATAGCAAATGGCAACAGGCGCGTTGCCGTGAAGTACGTGCCCCTCATGCTGCAAGGCACGGCGCGGACCTGGCTCAACAGCCTCAAGCCATACAGCATCAACAGCTGGCTAGATTTCACAGAAGCCTTCATCCGCAACTTCACCAGCACCTACAAGCGGGCTCCCAAGCCCAGACAGCTCTCCTTGTGCGTACAAGGCCCCGCCAAGTCTACTCGTGACTACCTCACGCGTTGGGCCGAGCTCCGCAACTCTTGCGAAGGGGTGCACGAGGCGCAAGCCATAGAATACTTCACTGCCGGGTGCCGAGAAGGCACCCTTCTCAAGCACAAGCTCCTCTGCAACGAGCCGACTACCCTCGACGAGCTTCTGGTCATAGCGGACAAGTACGCCACCGCCGACTCCTCAATGAAGACCGAACTCCGGGTAGACGCGTCCGGGAAGGTACTCAACCCGGCGCCCAAGACACCGGCTGGGGACTCCGGCCGACGCCCACACCAGAACGACCACAAGCGCAAGGGCCCCGTGCCGCCTTCCGCCAGTCGGCAGGTGGCCACAGTCGAAGACGAGCGGCCCGAAGGGCGGCCCGCGCCCAAGAAACCCAAGGGCGGCAGGCCGGCTTGGCAGCCGGCCTTCTCCTACGAGCAAACTCTCGACGCCCCATGCAAGTTCCACAGCGGCGCGAAGCCGTCCAACCACACGACCCGGAAGTGCCACTGGCTCACCCAAATCTCCAAAGGCAAAGGGCTTGCGCCGCCTCCGCCTGCCAGTCCGCCGCCTCCGGCTCCGCAGCCGCCGACCGCTCGACCCGCAGTCAGAGCCGTGCACGATCAGTTCCCCGACGAGCATGCCGCCTATGTCATTTTTACAAGTCAGCCCGAAGATCGGCGCAGCAAACGCCGAGAGCACCAGGAAGTCAGCATGATCGCTGCCAACCCCGCCGAGCACATGCACTGGTCAGAAAAACCTATCAACTGGAGCCGGGCCGACCACCCAGAGATGATGCCATCTCCCGGCTCTTATGCGTTGGTTCTGGATGCCACCCTTGCAACGGACAGACGCGCCACCCGTTTCTCCCGCGTGCTGATAGACGGCGGGAGCAGCATCAACATCCTGTACCGTGACACCCTGGAGAAGCTGAACGTCAAGGCAAAGCAACTCATGCCTACTCGAACTGTGTTCCATGGCATTGTACCCGGCCTGTCATGCGCCCCCATTGGCAAGATCAAGATTGATGTACTCTTTGGGGACAAGGAGCATTTCCGCCGAGAAGCGATCTGGTTTGAAGTGGTGGACCTGGAGAGCCCCTACCATGCATTGCTTGGCCGACCTGCCTTGGCCAGGTTCATGGCAGTTCCCCACTATGCTTACCTCAAGATGAAGATGCCGAGCACCAAGGGCGTCATCACCATAGCCGGCGATTACAAGAAATCTTTCGAGTGCACAGCAGCCAGCAGCCGGCTGACCGAGTCCCTTGTGATTGCCGAAGAAAAGAAGATGTTGGACCGAGTTGTGGCCATGGCCGGCAAACAGTCAGCCTTGTCCCCCGATCCCAAGGAGTATGATGCTCAAGGATCTTTCTAGTCGGCCAAGGAGACGAAGAAGATACCTCTTGACCCCGAGCACCCAGAGAGGTTTGCCGTCATCGGGGCGAACCTAAACAGCAAATAGGAAGGCGAGCTCGCCGATTTCCTCCGTGAGAATCGGGACATCTTTGCATGGTCCCCCAAGGACATGTCGGGTGTTCCGAAGGAATTCACCGAGCACAAACTACACGTCCGAGAAGACGCAAAACCAGTCAAACAACCCCTCCGCCGACTGTCGGAGGAGAAGAGAAGGATTGTAGGAGAAGAGATAGCCCGGCTTCTGGCGGCCGACTTCATTATGGAAGTTTTCTTTCCAGAATGGCTCGCTAACCCGGTCCTCATGTTAAAGAAGAATAACAAGTGGCGCATGTGCATAGACTACACGAGCCTCAACAAGGCCTGCCCCAAAGATCCCTTTGCCCTGCCAAGGATTGATCAAGTGATAGACTCCACGGCCGGATGCGAGCTGTTGAGTTTCTTGGATGCTTACTCAGGGTACCACCAGATAAAGTTAGATCCGGCAGACCGCCTGAAGACCGCCTTGATCACGCCATTCGGAGCCTTTTGCTACCTGACTATGACATTCGGCTTGAGAAATGCCGGTGCCACTTTTCAGCGTTGCATGCAGAAGTGCCTCCTCAAGCAGCTCGGCAGAAACGCCCACGTCTACGTAGACGACATTGTGGTGAAGACGGAGAAGCGCGGCACCTTGCTGGAAGACCTCAAGGAAACATTTGAGAACCTACGCCGGTTCCAAATCAAGCTCAACCCCAAGAAATGCGTGTTCGGAGTGCCAGCCGGCCAACTCCTAGGCTTCCTGGTCTCCGAACGCGGCATCGAACGCAACCCAGTAAAGATCAAGGCCATTGAGGGAATGTCGATTCCCACCAAACTTCGAGATGTCCAAAAGTTCACCGGATGCTTGGCCTCCCTGAACCGCTTCATCAGCCGGCTCGGAGAGAAAGCTCTCCCCCTCTACTGCCTCATGAAGAAGACCACTCACTTCGAGTGGAATGACCAAGCCGACCAAGCTTTTCACGAGCCGAAGAAGATGCTGGCCATGCCGCCTGTCTTGGCGGCGCCGACTGAGAAAGAGCCCATGCTCCTCTACATTGCCGCAACCAGCCGGGTGGTCAGCACCATCATCGTAGTCCAACGCCCAGAAGAGGACCGAGCCCAGCCGGTCCAGAGGCCGGTGCACTATTTGAGCGAGGTGTTGTCTACCTCGAAGCAGAACTACCCGCACTACCAGAAGATGTGCTATGGCGTGTACTTCGCCGCCAAGAAGCTGAAGCCCTACTTCCAAGAGCATCCCATCACGGTCGTATGCACCGCCCCGCTGGCCGAGATCATAGGCAGCCGGGATGCATCCGGCCGGGTGGCAAAATGGGCCATCAAGCTGGCCCCTTACACGATCTTCTACCAGCCTCGCACCACCATCAAGTCCCAAGCATTGGCCGACTTCCTCGTCGACTGGGCCGAGACCCAGTACCTGCCGCCAGCTCCCGACTCCACTCATTGGCGCATGCACTTCGATGGGTCCAAGATGCGCATCGGCTTGGGAGCCGGCGTCATCCTCACCTCTCCCAAAGGCGACAAGCTCAGATACACGCTGCAAATTCACTTTGCCGCCTCCAACAACGTGGCCGAGTACGAGGCGCTCATACACGGGCTCCGGCTTGCCAAAGAGCTCGGCATTCGCCGGATCCTATGTTATGGCGACTCGGACTTGGTGGTCCAGCAATCATCCGGCGACTGGGATGCCAAGGACGCAAATATGGCAAGCTACCACTTCCTTGTTCAGCAGATCAGTGGGTATTTTGAAGGATGCGAGTTCCTCCATGTACCACGAGCCGACAACGAGCCAGCTGATGCCCTGGCTCGAATAGGCTCCACTCGGCAAGCAATACCAATCGGTGTCTCTATACAACGCCTCCTCAAGCCGTCTATCAAGCCGTCTCCAGAGTCCGATTCCATCTTCGTACCGCCTGACCCCGATACAGCCGGGCCCGGCTCGAAGAACCAAGAAGGTGACCCGGGGACTTCGATAGTCGGCCAGGGGACATCAGCAGGCGGCTCGGGGACTTCCGTAGTTACGCCCGACCCTGGGACTGCCACACCCGGCTCGGGGACTGCGGTAGTCGGCCCGGAGACTGCACCAACACAACAGGCGGCGACCGACTCCAACATTTCACCACCCAGCCCGCCCGCCCTGGTCGCAGTAGCCGCATTGGCAATAGAAGAAGTCGCAACTCCATCATGGGCTCTGTCCATCCTCAACTTCCTAATAAACCAAGATCTGCCGGCTGACGAAACAGAGGCAAGACAAGTCCAATGCCGAGCCGGAGCATACACAATCGTCAACAGAGAGCTCGTCAAGCGCAGTGTCACTGGAGTCCTCCAGCGATGCGTCGAGCAAGAGAAGGGCATTGCAATCCTCAGAGACATCCAACAAGGAGAATGCGGCCACCATGCGGCCTCAAGATCACTCGTCGCCAAAGCCTTCCGCCATGGTTTCTTTTGACCGACTGCTTTGGATGACGCCAAGGGGTTAGTTAAACATTGCAAAGGATGCCAACTCTTCAGCTCCAAGCAACACATGCCGGCTTCAGCACTCAAGACCATTCCCCTCACTTGGCCCTTCGCCGTTTGGGGACTGCACATGGTGGGCCCATTCAAGACGGCGCGCGGCGGCATGACACATCTGCTTGTCGCCGTGGACAAATTCACCAAATGGATTGAGGCAAAGCCCATCAAGAAGCTGAATGGGCCGACTGCCGTGACATTTATCGCAAATATAACAACTCGGTACGGCATACCACACAGCATCATCACCGACAATGGCACGAATTTCGCCAAGGGAGCCTTGGCACGTTTCTGCGCGACGCAAGGCATCTGGTTGGACTTAGCGTCCGTTGCCCACCCGCAGTCAAACGGCCAGGTCGAGCGAGCCAACGGCCTCATCCTTTCCGGCATCAAGCCCCGACTGGTCGTACCACTGGAGCGTTCAGCCGACTGTTGGCTCGATGAGCTGTCGGCCGTCCTCTGGAGTCTGCGCACTACCCCAAACAAGTCAACCGGCTTCACTCCTTTCTTCCTCGTGTATGGTGCTGAGGCGGTCATCCCAACTGACATCGAGTTCGACTCGCCTCGGGTAACCATGTACACGGAAGCGGAGGCCAAGGAAGTACGGGAAGACGGCGTCGACCTACTGGAAGAAGGCCGGCTGTTAGCCCTCAGCCGGTCCGCCATCTATCAGCAGGGCCTGCGCCGCTACCACAGCCGGAAGGTCAAGCCAAGATCCTTCCAAGAGGGCGATCTTCTGCTCCGGCTGATCCAGCGAACAGCCGGCCAGCACAAGCTCTCGGCCCCTTGGGAGGGCCCCTTCGTCATCAGCAGAGCTTTAGGCAATGACTCCTACTACCTGATCGACGCGCAGAAGCCGAAGGCACGAAAGAGAGACGACTCCGGCAAGGAGTCGGAACGGCCATGGAACGCCAACCTCCTCCGAAGATTTTACAGTTGAAATGCAGTACGTATCATGCTAACTTTTGTACTAAGTACGAGACAATATGACCCCCTAGGAGAGCTCGGGGACTGCCATCTTTTATCTATGGATGAAGAGTATCATGCTTATGACCTTGTCATTACTTTCACTTTTTCCGTCCGGCACCAGGTTCGACTAGTCGGCCCGGGGACTGGCCGCCTGGAGTTATATTAGAAGTCCTACCCGCAGTCAGACAAGTAGTGTGCCGGCTCCCAAGCCTTCTCTTGCCAAAAGTCACAGATCGAAGAACTGACTGTCCGGCTGGCAAGAGTTAAAGGCAGGAAAGGACGGCCACACGAAAAACGGCTAGGGACTAACGGACTAATATAACAAAAGCCGGTTTTTCTCCCACCACCGACCGACTACCAGAGTAGCCGGCCGGCCGGCTTCCATTCACCTCGCTTCAATCTAAGAAAGCTCGAGTACTTGCCTTCCCAAAAGGGGAAGGCGGCAAAGGAAACAGCCTAAGGATAAAAAGCATACACGAATGGAAACCAAACACGCACACAATAATATTTACATAAAAGACCTTCAAAAGGCAAGCATTCAACATAGTTCGAATACACCCCCAGTGGGTGGAATTGCGCAAGTTTAATAAAATTGTTCAAAAGGCAACAAGCAGGAAAAAAACAAGGACGGCAGATTAAGCCAAGGGAGCGACTGGCGAGTCGGGCAGGTCGGTGGAGACGGCAGTGCCGGCTGGCGAACCTCGGCATGATCACCGCCTTCCGCAGAGGGCGCGCTAGCACGAGCCTCGTTTCTGGAGGCACGATCAGGCTGAGGCTGGCTGGCCGCTTCACCAGTCGGCTCAACGTCTTCGCCTTCCTCTCCTTCGTCGTCTTCGCCTTCATCGCTGGAGGCGATCTCCTCTGCCGAGTCTTCACCCACTGCCGGATCCAGCCCGAACCACTCCTCCGGCTGGGCAACGCCGTCGTCATTAATTTCAGGAGCGAAGACGCTGATGTCAGTACACTCGGCGATCGTCAAAGCGCGCTGAGCAATAGCCGGCCGCACCTCCTCCATCTCTTTGTCGGCCTCCAGCCGCCAGGTGCGCAGCTGGTCCAGGTTCAGCCCCGGATACCAGGCTCGGACGAACTCCAGCGCCCGCCCAGCTCCAAGCCGGGCTGCCAATGCCTTCCAGGCCTCGAAGCGGCCAACCGCAACCTCCAGCCAGTCGGCAGTCCGACTCGGGGTGCGGGGAATCGTCTCGCTTGGCCAGAGGGCGGCCAACACCTGCGCCCCGGCGCGCTGGAGGCAGCGGAGCATACGGTGAGCCGGCTGCAACCGGGCTTGGACCGCCAAGAGCTGCTCCTCAAGCGTCCGGCTCGCGTCCGGCGCGATTTCAGCCCCCGCCTGCCGGCGCGCCTCGCGAAGGGCCTCGATGGTTTGGGTGGCGAAGACGGAGTAGCCGGGAAAGTAGTCTGCACAAAGAACAAGAAGCAGCACAAGTCAGAACACAAATCAGGGATCAAGGGGCAGGCAAGGAGTGAAGAAGGCGGCTTACCATCGATCAGTTCCTCGATGCGACTGAAGCCCTCGCTCAGTGCCTGCTTCGCTTCAGCCCAGCCCGCCGCTTCGGTCTCGAACTCAGCCTTCAGGGTGTCCTCGCTGTCCCGCACCTTCTTCACGGCCGCCTTGTGGCTCTCCTCCTGGTCGGCCAACTTCTTGGCCAGGCGGTCACGCTCCAGGACCAAGGCGTTGTACTCGGCTTCCTTGGCACGAAGGGCGTCCTGGGCCCTGCTGAGCTGCCCTCTCAAGTCGGCATTGGCTCCTGCAAGCATGAAGACAAAGGAAAAATTAATAAGGAAGAAGTCGTCAAGGAAGATCCGACCCGGCTGCTCAGTAGTTGGCCCGAATCTCGGGGACTACACCCAGTGGGTGCGCTGACGCGCCCCCACAGGAGATGAATGAGACAAAGCACACACTCCGGCTGCTGGTCAAGTCCTCTGTTCTCCGGCCCAGCTCCTGAGCCTGGGAGTTGAAGGTGGCTGCGCGAAGGTTATGATACTCCTGGAAGATTATACAGGAGGCGAGCATAAGTTAAGTTGTCAGGACCTAGTAAGTTCCAAGCCGGCTGCGCAGCAGCCGACTCGGAACTCGGGGACTACACCCAGTGGGTGCGCTGACGCGCCCACACTGAAGAAATCAAAAGAGCAAAATAACCAAGGCCAGAAGACTCACCCGGATGATGGCCCGCGTCGCGAGGAACTCTTGGGTGTATCGCTGCAGCGAGGCGGCCTGAGCTTGAAGCCGGTTCCGGACCTCCTGGGCCGCCGCGTTCAGCTCGCCCGTCCCCCCGCTGGGAGTCCACTCGGACGTGCTGGCGCTGGCCGCCTCCAGGGCCTCCGCCGTCTGGCTAGCGCCCGCAGCTCAGTGCGGTTCCGGCGCGGAGGCGCCACCCCCTGCGCGCAGGCGCAATGCCGGCTGCACCTCGAGGCCGGCCCCTGCCTCCGGCTCGCCCCGGACGGTTGCTCTGGCGCCGCAGCTGATTGGCCGCTTTGGCCCGCTCCAGTCGGCACCGTTTGCGGCGCCCCCTCCACGAAGATCACGTGGTCCTCCCTCCTCTCCATCACCGGCGGGCCTTGGTCGACCTCCCCCGACGGGGGCACGGGAATGTCGGGTGCCACGGCGCGGAGGGGAACGACGAGCAGCGGAGGCTGGTTGTGCGAGGCCTCCGCCACCGTCTCCGCGGCTGCCGCCTCCGCTCGGGCCTTGGCCGCCGCGTCGGCCTGCTCCTTCGTCGCCTGGGCGGTCCTTCATTCCGCTGCCTCCCGCGCCTCCCGTGCATTCCGCTCCGTGGCCTCCCTAAGGTCGGCGCGGGGATCCACGCGACGGGAGCCTGAAGACCCTCCAGTCGGCCCGACTACGGAGCTGCCAGGATCCCGCTAAAGGGAAAGCGGTGCCCTGTCCGGCGAATAAAGAAAGGTTTAGAAGAGCTTCGGTTGAAAAAGACAGCAAAAAATATATGCAAGACATTCGACGACTTACGCCGAGATCGCCAGCGGCTGTTTCACCGCCTTGCGAAAGCGGGCCGCCTTCACGGCCGCCTCATCCCGCTTGGTCGCCGCCGTAGAAGCCTTGGATTTCTTCGGCCGGCTACCGAAGAAGGTCGACACGGCCCGGCGCTTCTGCGCGCCGCCACGGGCAGCCGGCGCGGCAGACGGGCCCGTGCCTTGATGATCAAGCGCCGGCTGGCGGTGCGGGGTGGCTTCGACCTCGTCGTCGTCCGGCCATTCTTCGAAGCCGGCCCCGAGCCCCGCGCCTCCGGCCTCGTCGCCTTCCCCCATGATGGCGTCTTCCATGGCGGCCGCTCCCAGGTCCGGATCGTCGGCGTCGTCCACCGTGCGGTCGGGGAGGAGTCGGCGCTCTACCCCTGCAGCCCCGGCCGTCGGCGGAAGAAGAGGGTTCTGCTAAAGGCAAACCAACTGATCAGAGGTTGGCTATCATGAGGCCGGCTACAAAAAGGAAGAAAAGAAGAAAAAACTTATGGCAGGTGGAGGGTTGGCGCGGGAATACGGCTCCTTGCCGTATCGCCAATCCTCGGCGAGCTTGCAGTTGGAGATGTAGTTCACCATGTAAGACACCTCTGCATGAGGCATCTCCCTGGTGCTCAGCCGGCACGGGTCGAAGCGGCCGCTCATCTGGCAAATCATGTGAGGCCGGCCTTGGAGCGGAAGTACCCGGCGCTCCACGAAGGCGGCCACCAAGTCGGCTCCGGTCAGGCCCTCCGACTGGATCATCACCCGAAGCCGGGAGACGGCTGCGTTCCCGGCCTGGGACAACGACCTGGCCCGGTAGCTCCACGAAGGTTGCCTCCCAGCCGGCGGGCCGGCTACGTAAGCCGGCAGGTTGACGTAGTCGCCTTGCTGGGCGACGTTCTTCACATAAAAGTAGGACTTCTGCCAGAGCTTCACCGACTGGATCAGCGGGATGGGCGGGAACGGATTGTTCTCGCTCGTCCGCCTCATGGCAATGAAGGCTCCGCAGGGGGCGGGCACGCCCGCGACGACGGTGCCGAGCTTGCTCTGGAAGAATTCCCCCAGAGCTCGAGCGTGGGGAGAACCCCAAGAAAGCCCTCGCACAGGGTGACGAAAGCCGACAGCAGCATCACCGCGTTGGGCGTGAGGTGATGCGGCTGGAGGTGGTAGAATTCAAGGAAGACTCGAAGGAATCCGCTCGTCGGGAGGCCGAAGCCGCGCAGGCAGTGCGAGCGGAAGATCACCCGCTCGCCCTCCTCCGGTGCCGGCGAAATCTCCCTCGCCGGTGCTTGACGAACCCGCACGAAGTTCTCGCCCGGCAGGCGCCGCGTCCGGCGAAGGAACTCGACGTGGTCCTCGTGGACGTTCGAGCCGTCCCACGAGCTCGACAGCGCCATGGGAGCGACGCGGCGAGGAGCGAGACGATGCGACGGTGGAGGCGCGCATGACCCCGCTACGGCGGGACCAAAGGACCTGAGAGGTCCGACGGCAGAACGGCGCGTCAAAGGGTTGCTGCGGTGGCGGAAAGAAGAAGAAGGAAGGCGAGAAGGGGCGGAGCGAGGGAGAACGTGCGAGCCTCTGCCGTTCCCCCTCCTCCCCCTACTTATAGACCCGCGCGGCGAAGCCAAGGGGGCGTGGCGGGGGGAACGTGGGGATCAACTGCGCCCACTCCCCCACGTCCCGCGATTATTGCGCCCTGATGGCGTAATAAAACCGCCGCGGGAAGGCAAGCGGTCCGTGTGGGCCGCAGAAGATCCGCGCTCGGGCCGAGGCCTAGGAGTGGCGGGCCCGGGTCTGCGGCGGTGTCCCGTCGCGCGCGTGCATTGGCAGGATCTCCTTGCCACGTGGCCCGCGGGATGGCATGCGGTCAGCTCGCAGGCCAACCCGCGTTCCCGCCAACGAGAAACGGGGCTTCCCGAAGACGACGCGCACAAGCATAGCCGGCCCCTCAGGATAGGAAGCTGACCGAGCTTTTCGTCCTTTTGTTAGCCTCGAAGCTCGATCAGCTTCGGGGACTACTGTCGGAGTAAATAACCATGGGTAGCCTAGCCGGGTCCCCCTGGCCCTTCTGAAAAATTACGAGCCGATCCGGCCCTCAAGAATCCAAGACATGGGGCTGCCTTCCCCTTGCCGGTTGTCTCCCAGGCCGGCTATCGGAAGGCAACCCGACTTTAGCCCTCATGAAGAAAGCCGCGGGTAGGCCGGATCCGAGAAGTCGGCCATGAGAAGGCCGACTCCAAGAAGCCGGCTCCCACAAAGCGGTCAAGATCATACCCTCGAAGTCTGCATCCACATAACGGCGATGTGATGGGGCGTGGCTACAGTAAAGCCTGCCACCCCCGAATCCCGGAGCACGCCTGGCACAGTGCGCCGTACGGGTGGCCATGACCCGTCCGGTGCGGCACTGTTGCGACGTTGACCCTGATGTCATCCACAACGGGCTGCTAGCGCGGCCCACGGGCGGTGGGCCCCTTCGGGCAGAGAGACACCCGAAGGCGGCCAGGCCTCCCCAGTCGGCCCAAGACAGAGCCGGCTCCCCACAGCCGGCTTGCCACCTCCCTCGAAGGAGACACCCCATTAAGGAGACAAGACGCGGTGAGGCTACAACGATCACCCGCCGGACGGCGGCACTGTAGCCACGCCCACCTCGGCGAAGCCCTTGTCACCAGGATTGAGCAACAGTAACCAGCCGCCGACAAGGCCCTGGAGAGTGGGGCCTGCCTGTCGACCAAGGAGCCGGCAGCCGGCGGGACCCACCAGCCGGCGGGCCCCAGCAGCCGGCGCAGAAGCCGGCGAGTGTAGACACAGACGGCTGGGCCCCACGCCCAGCCGGATTACCATTGTATCCCCGGGGGGTAGGCCTATATAAACCCCCCGGGACACCCATGCAAAGGGTTGATCCCTGCTAGTTTTAGACGCCACATAGGGAGGAGAAGTGAGCGAGCAGTGCCCTTCTTCCTCCTCTCGCCAAACATCTCACGGAGCATCATGTAGCTACTTGTTCATCTAGTGATCATGCGGAGACCCCGCAGAGCAGCAGTAGGGGTGTTATCTCCACGGAGAGCCCTGAAGCTGGGTAAGATTCGCCGGCGTGCATGTCTTCGCCTCATCCCGCTTCCAGGCATCGACGACGTCTTATTGGCTCCCACAATGATAAGCCACCCGTTGGCATATGTTGCACCTACCACCCGACAATGAGGTTCAAAACGTCTTTGAAGTCCCGATTCTAAGCCTTTTAAGCATGGTGCACTAAACTATCAAGTAGTCATCATATTGAGCTAGCCAAATGTTCATAACATCTGCATCTGCTCCTGCAATAGGTTTGTCACCTAGCGGTGCATCAAAGACATAATTCTTCTGTGCAGCAATGAGGATAAACCTCAGATCACGGATCTAATCCGCATCATTGCTACTAACATCTTTCAACTTAGTTTTCTCTAGGAACATATCAAAAATAAAACAGGGGAGCTAAATGCAAGCTATTGATCTACAACATAGATATGCTAATACTACCAGGACTAAGTTCATGATAAATTAAAGTTCAATTAATCATATTACTTAAGAACTCCCACTTAGATAGATATCCCTTTAATCCTCTAAGTGATCACGTGATCCATATCAACTAAACCATGTCCGATCATCACGTGA
Organism: Triticum urartu; assembly: GCF_003073215.2. Lineage (NCBI taxonomy): Eukaryota > Viridiplantae > Streptophyta > Magnoliopsida > Poales > Poaceae > Triticum > Triticum urartu. The sequence goes on along the minus strand of NC_053025.1, from coordinate 541,273,926 downwards.
GATGGAGTAGTTTCAATGGTGAACATCACTATGTTGATCATATCTACTATATGATTCACGCTCGACCTTTCGGACTCCGTGTTCCGAGGCCATATCTGTTATATGCTAGGCTCGTCAAGTTTAACCTGAGTATTCCGCGTGTGCAACTGTTTTGCACCCGTTGTATTTGAACGTAGAGCCTATCACACCCGATCATCACGTGGTGTCTCAGCACGAAGAACTTTCGCAACGGTGCATACTCAGGGAGAACACTTGTACCTTGATAATTAGTGAGAGATCATCTTATAAAGCTACGGTCGAACTAAGAAAAATAAGATGTATAAAAGATAAACATCACATGCAATCAAAATATGTTACATGATATGGCCATCATCATCTTGTGCCTTTGATCTCCATCTCCAAAGTATCGTCATGATTTCCATCGTCACCGGCATGACACCATGATCTCCATCATCTTGATCTATATCAATGTGTCGTCACATGGTCGTCTCGCCAACTACTGCTCTTGCAACTATTGCTATCGCATAGCGATAAAGTAAAGCAATTATTTGACGCTTGCATCTAATGAAATAAAGAGACAACCATAAGGCTTCTGCCAGTTGCCGATAACTTCAACAAAACATGATCATCTTATACAACAACTTATATCTCATCACGTCTTGACCATATTGCATCACAACATGCCCTGCAAAAACAAGTTAGACGTCCTCTACTTTGTTGTTGCAAGTTTTATGTGGCTGCTACAGGCTTAGCAAGAACCGTTCTTACCTACGCATCAAAACCACAACGATAGTTTGTCAAGTTGGTGCTGTTTTAACCTTCGCAAGGACCGGGCGTAGCCACACTTGGTTCAACTAAAGTTGGAGAAACTGACACCTGCCAGCCACCTGTGTGCAAAGGACGTTGGTAGAACCAGTTTTGCGTAAGCGTACGCGTAATGTCGGTCCGGGCCGCTTCATCCAACAATACCGCCGAACCAAAGTATGACATGCTAGTAAGCAGTATGACTTATATCGCCCACAACTCACTTGTGTTCTACTCGTGCACAACATCAACGCATAAAACCTAGGCTCGGATGCCACTGTTGGGGAACGTAGTAATTTCAAAAAAAATTCCTACGCACATGCAAGATCATGGTAATGCATAGCAACAAGAGGGGAGAGTGTTGTCTATGTACCCTCATAGACCGGAAGCGGAAGCGTTAGCACAACGCGGTTGATGTAGTCGTACGTCTTCACGGCCCGACCGATCAAGCACCGAAACTACGGCACCTCCGAGTTCTAGCACACGTTCAGCTCGATGACGATCCCCGGACTCCGATCCAGCAGAATGTCGGGGAAGAGTTCCGTCAGCACGACGACGTGGTGACAATCTTGATGTTCTACCATCGCAGGGCTTCGCCTAAGCACCGCTACAATATTATCGAGGATTATGGTGGAGGAAGGCACCGCACACGGCTAATAGATCTTAAGGATCAATTGTTGTGTCTTTGGGGTGCCCCCTGCACCCGTATATAAAGGCGCAAGGGAGGAGGAGGCCGGCCCTAGGAGGGGGCGCGCCAAGTGTGGAATCCTACTAGGACTCCCTAGTCCTAGTAGGATTCCACCTCCCATATGGAATAGGAAAAGAGGAAGGGAAAAGGAGAAGGAAGGAAGGGGGCGCCCCCCTTCCCTAGTCCAATTCGGACCAGACCAAGGGGAGGGGTGTGGCCACCCTTGAGGCCCTTTTCCTTCTTTCCCGTATGGCCCAATAAGGCCCAATACGTATTCCCGTAACTCTCCGGTACTCCGAAAAATACTCGAATCACTCGGAACCTTTTTGATGTCCGAATATAGTCGTCCAATATATCGATCTTTACGTCTCGACCATTTCGAGACTCCTCGTCATGTCCCCGATCTCATCCGGGACTCCGAACTCCTTAGGTACATCAAAACTCATAAACTCATAATATAACTGTCATCGAAACCTTAAGCGTGCGGACCCTACGGGTTCGAGAACAATGTAGACATGACCGGGACACGTCTCCGGTCAATAACCAATAGCGGAACCTGGATGCTCATATTGGTTCCCTTTGTCATCGGTATGTTACTTGCCCGAGATTCGATCGTTGGTATCTCAATACCTAGTTCAATCTCGTTACCGGCAAGTCTCTTTACTCGTTCTGTAATACATAATCCTGCAACTAACTCATTAGTTGCAATGCTTGCAAGGCTTAAGTTATGTGCATTACCGAGAGGGCCCAGAGATACCTCTCCGACAATCGGAGTGACAAATCCTAATCTCGAAATACGCCAACCCAACAAGTACCTTCGGAGACACCTGTAGAGCACCTTTATAATCACCCAGTTACGTTGTGACGTTTGGTGGCACACAAAGTGTTCCTCTGGTAAACGGGAGTTGCATAATCTCATAGTCATAGGAACATGTATAAGTCATGAAGAAAGCAATAGCAACAAACTAAATGATCAAGTGCTATGCTAACGGAATGGGTCAAGTCAATCACATCATTCTCCTAATGATGTGATCTCGTTAATCAAATGACAACTCGTGTCTATGGTTAGGAAACATAACCATCTTTGATCAACGAGCTAGTCAAGTAGAGGCATACTAGTGACACTCTGTTTGTCTATGTATTCACACATGTATTATGTTTCCGGTTAATACAATTCTAGCATGAATAATAAACATTTATCATGATATAAGGAAATAAATAATAACTTTATTATTGCCTCTAGGACATATTTCCTTCAGGTACCTGATCGATTGAATCGAGAAGACGTTCGACTACATCAACCGCGTTAAACTAACGCTTCCGCTTTCGGTCTATGAGGGTACGTGGACACACTCTCCCTCCCTCGTTGCTATGCATCTCCTAGATAGATCTTGCGTGATCGTAGGAATTTTTTTGAAATTGCATGCTACGTTCCCCAACAACTGCCATCGCAAACGTTTTGCATCTTTTTTGACGGTTTTATTACATCACCGTTTGTGATTGATGCATCGCACACAGTATCGTCGAAGGGTCTGTGATTCGACTGTCGCGTTTGGACCATCCTGTAGTAGTGATCATGTCCACATGTTTAGAGATAGAGGTGTCGATAAAATAAAATACATACACGAGGGCATCATGATCATCTTTAGAGCTGCAACATGTATTGTCATATAATTTCTTATGCTAAAGTAACAATCCGTTCACAAGGTAAAGTATGAATCATAAAATTTATTGAAAACTAACAAACTGTGATCTCAGTCATTGAAACAATTGCAATTTATCATAATATCAGAATGAGTCAATGTAAGAGCTTTTGTATAGCAAGTCCACATACTCAACCATCTTTTAGTATTTCATAATTGCTAACACTCACACGATACTTATGAGTTCAAAGCCTCAATCGGACACAGAGAAAGATAGGGGCTTATGGTTTCTCCTCCCACCTTTTACCTCAAGGGTAATGTCAACAATAATACTTTATGATAACCAACATCCGAGTGGATATATATCTAGATCTTTCCCCAACATATAGTGCTTGCCAAAAAGAAAAAGTGTAAAAAGGAAAGGTGAAGATCACCATGTCTCTTGTGTAAAGGTAGAAGTAAAAGATAGGCCCTTCGCAGAGGGAAGCAGAGGTTGTCATGCTCTTTTATGGCTGGATTCACAAAACTTAATGCGAAAGAACGTCACTTTATATTGCCGCTTGTGATAAAGAACTTTATTATGCAGTCCCTCGCTTTTATTTCTTCCATATCACAAGTTTTTACAAAGCTTATTTTCCTCTTAAAGATGATACATATTTAGAGAGCAATTTTTATTGCTTGCACCGATGACAACTTACTTGAAGGATCTTACTCAATCCATAGGTAGATATGGTGGACTTTCATGGCAAAACTGGTTCGAGGGATGTTTGGATGCACAAGTAGTATCTCTACTTGGTGCAAAAGATTTGGCAAGCATAGAAGGGGAAGCAAGCCCAACATGTTTGGAGGATCCATGACAATATAACTTCTATGCGGTTATAAGAAAACATAACCCACTATGTTGTCTTCCTTGTCCAACATCAGCTTTTTAGCATGTAATATTTTAATGAGTGCTCAAAATCCCAAAATATGTCCAAGATAGTATATTTATATGTGAAACCTCTTTTTCTTTATTACTTCCTATTAAATGCAACAATGACCAAAACTATGTTTGCCAACTCCCAACAAATTTTATTCATCATACTTCTTATATGTGAAGTCATCACTCTCCATAAGATCATTATATAATCTTTTTACTTCTTTTATTCCTTTTCTTTTCCTCGAGATCATAGCAAGAAAGCAAAGCCCTCAAATCAAAACTACTCTTTATTATATAACTCACGAACTTGATTACATAGAGGGAAACAAAGCAAAACTCAAAGCTAAAGCATACTAAAACTTTTATTCTGCTAGATCAAGATGTAACCAAAAGGATCAAACTAAGAAAAATGATAAAGGTAAGGATGTGATGGTGATACGATACCGGGACACCTCCCCAAGCTTTGCACAAGCCAAGGGGAGTGCCCATACCCATGTACTTAATTTTCCTTCTTTGGAGGTGAAGGTGGTGAAGTAGTGTCCTTCTTCCTCAGCTTACACTTGAGGTTGGAATTTTCCTCCCTTAAGTCACCAATCTCCTGCTCAAGCCTTAATATATTTTTGCATAGTTCCTGCTTGTTTTCCTACGAGGGACGAAAAGGGGTAAATTGGATCTTAAATTTCTTTGCTTCGTTAGGGAGACTTAACTTCTTGAATTCCACGTCCATGTCCCGAGGTTGAGGTAGTGGATCTTCATCTTCATCAGAGTTGTTGTCCCTTGTTTTCTCCATGTCGAAGTCTTCCTCCTCTTCTGTAGTCCAACCATAATGATCCACTTCCCCATAGACCTTTGGGTTTGTGATAAAATTAGCTACCTAGCTATCTCCCTCCAAATATTGGGATGACATGCTTCCAGATCTGCCAAGAAAACAACACGAACAAGAACAGAGGATTTTGCCATGGTACAGTGGTCAAAACCTTCGGGAGATTATATAATGAATTTCTACCGACCAAAATAAGTGTTCTGCAAGAAAACAGAGTCCGAAGAGCACACAAGGTGGCCACAAGCCTAGGAGGCGCGCCCCCAGGGCTTGTCGCCTCCTCGGGCACTACCGGACTACTTTTTATTTTCCTAATTTTTTAGATATTCCAAAATGGAGTAAAATTGCCATTGGAAAGCTTTTGGAGTTGGTTTACTTACCGTATCACATACCTATTCCTTTTTGGTACTCTGGAACGTTCTTGCAGGTCTCCCTTATGTACTCCTCGGTGTTATGGTATTAATAATATTGGTTTCAACATTTATGGAAGTACCTGAGATATAATGTTTGATTCTTTGCCCATTTACCACCTTTGGATTAGTGCCTTCAGCATTGTTGATCTGAATGGCACCGGAACGATAAACCTCCTCGATAATGTAAGGACCTTCCCACTTAGAGAGAAGTTTTCCTGCAAAAAATCTTAAATGAGAATTGTATAGCAAGACATGGTCACCTACACTGAATTCACGTTTTTGTTTCCTTTTGTCATGACATCTTTTAACTTTTTCTTTAAACAACTTGGCATTTTCATAGGCTTGGGTTCTCCATTCATCAAGTGAGCTAATGTCAAATAACCTCTTCTCACTGGCAAGTTTGAAATCATAGTTGAGCTCGTTAATTGCCCAATAAGCTTTATGTTCTAGTTTAAGAGGTAAGTGACATTCTTTTCCATAAACCGTTTTATATGGAGGCATACCCATAGGGTTTTATATGCAGTTCTATCAGCCCATAATGCATCATCAGATTTCTTAGACCAATTCCTTCTAGATCTATTAATAGTCGTTTGCAAGATCAATTTTTTCACTATTACTTAGTTCAACTTGACCACTAGACTGAGGATGTGTAATGCCCGGATAATCAAGCTACAGTAATCCCCTGCTAATGATGCCATGTCATCACTGTTACTATTCTTAAGTCTCACGTTGATTGAAATGAATTCAAAATTCAAATTAAAAAATAAAGTCAAACAATTAAAGTTTTCTAATATCAAAAGTAAAGTGTTCAAAATGTGGAAAATAATCCATAAAGAATATTGGTGAAGAAATCAACGTTTAATAAAATATTTGGGTGTCCTAAATATTTAAAACAGTAGCAAAAACAATGATTTAAAAGTTTTTAAAATAATAAACCAATACTAAACTAGTTTATTTAGTCACCAAACTTAACGTGGCAGTAGCCTAAATTATAATAATATTTTAGGTGCAATTCTTATATTTTTTATAAAACTATTTTGGTTTAAAAGAATTGGGAAAACTAAAACTATTAAAAGAAAAGGTATTACAAAAGTTCAAGTAGAGGAAAAGGCCCCTGCCCTGGGCCTCATCCAGCCTGGTCGGCCCAGCCGACCCAGCTCCCCATCCTCTGTTGTCTTCCCCGCGCCCCTGTTCACCCCACCGAGCGGGCGCGGTCGCCGTCGAACCCGCTCGTCCCCGTCCACGTCGTCAGCGAGGCGATTAGGTCGAACCCCTCGGGCTCCCCACACCCCCGCTCACCCCCTCCCAGATCCACTCCCCTCTCTTCCTCGATGCATCCGCCCCGCCCGAGCGGACTCGTCGACGCATCGCTATCACCGTCGCGGTCGCCGGCGTCCACCTGTCACCGCGACTGCTCCAGGAGCTTCGTCAACCTCGACTCCTTCTCCCTGGCGCTCTTTTCCGTTGCGGGGAGCAACGCAGCGCCTCCATCACCTCGCCCCCTTCCGTCGCCTGACGTCGCTGCACCGCGTCGATCAACCTCGCCTCAGCGCTCCTAAACTGTTGCCGGCCTCCTTGAGCCGCTCGGTGAGCCTCCACATCTCTAAATTCCATCTCTTCACGCTCTAGTGTGCTCAGTCGCCGTTCCCGTGAAGCTGAGCTCCGCCGTCCGCCATGGCCGCACACCCCCGCACTCGTCGCGTCCGTGCCCGTGACTGCGCACTACGCGCGAGCTCGAAACACCGTCGAAGTCCCCGCGCGCCCGTGTGCCTCATCTGCGTCCCGCGCCCATGCGCTCGCCCGCCCACGGCCGCAGCGTTCCCCGCCCGCCATCCGTTCTGCTCCGCCCGGCCACGCCTAGCCGCCACACCCCGCTGCCTGTTGCCGCGCTCCACCCGCGTTGCCTTCGCCGGCCCGTGCCCAGCTCGCCCTGGCCGCTGCTGCCTTTTGATGTTGTTGCGGCCTCGCGTGTTGCTGGCTGCTGTCGCGCCGCTGACCGCTCTGCGCCGCCGCTACCTAGCGCCGCCACGGCCTCCTGCTGCTGCGCTTGGCCGGTCTCGCTTCCGTTAGCCGCGGCCCGCTGCTCTCAGCGCTCGCGCAACCATGGCCGACCCCCAGTGTGCATGCGCGTATGGCCAAGAGGTCGGTGTTGCCTCTCACTGGGGAATCCTGGCCAGTTTAGATTAGTTTTAATCTAATTAACCCCCTCCTAATTATTCAATGACTACTGGGCCCCCTGGTAAATTAAACATAGCTAAAGTAAATAAAATAGCAAGTCTAACAGATGTGCCAATGACACCTGGGCTCCCACCGGACCACTTTGACCAGTCAACTTTGCTGACTGGGCACTCCCAGTCAGTGACACATGGGACCCCTCTGGATTCCCTTTGACTTCGTTGACCAGTCAACTGGTCAACAATTGACTGGGCTGATTCAACCCCTGGACCCTACTGTCATACACCGAGGCTAGGGTAGCCCTAGGTAGCAAAAATTTATTCTGCTTTTATTTTTGAATAAAAATAAATCCAGTAATTTGGAAATTCATTAAAACTTTGAAAATTAATATAAAATAATCTGTGTTTCGGATGAAAGTACTTTGTACATGAAAATTGCTCCGAAAAATCCAGCGAATACGAATACACAGTCCGTTTGTCTGCCACACATCCCTAGCATAGCAAACATGCAACCGTCCCTCTCCGATTCGTTTATCCGAAAATGCCAAACACCGGGGATACTTTCCCATATGTTTTCCCCTTCGCCAGTAGCACCTAGTACTGCGTTAGGTCACCCAACACTGTGTATTGCCATGTTATGCTTTGTGTTGCTTTGATTGCTCTATTATATATTTGTGTTCCCCCTCCGTTACTTCTTTCCAGTAGACCTCGAGATTGCCGCCGATACCTCGTGATCGACTATGGTATTGACGACCCCTCCTTGCCAGAGCAACCAGACAAGCCCCCCCTTGATCAACCTGATATCGCCTATTCTTCTCTCTACTGCTTGCATTAGAGTAGTGTAGCATGTTACTGTTTCCGGTTAATCCTATTCTGTTTCATAGCCTGTAATTGTTGCTAGAGTTGTTGATAGCTTACCTGCAATCCTAAATGCTTAGTACAGGATGCTAGTTTATCATCAGTGGCCCTACATTCTTGTCCGTCTGCCATGTTATACTATCGGGCCGTGATCACTTGGGAGGTGATCACGGGTATATACTTATACATAATATGTGATACAAGTGGTGACTAAAGTTGGGTCGACTCGTAGAGTACCCGCAAGTGATTCCGATGAGGGGGCTGAAAGGACAGGTGGTTCCATCTCGGTAGAGGTGGGCCTGGGTTCCCGACAACCCCGACTGTTACTTTGTGGCAGAGCGACAGGGCAGGTTGAGACCACCTAGGAGAGAGGTGGTCCTGGCCCTGTTCGGCATCCGCGGAGACTTCACTTAACACGCTTCACGAGATCTTGGTATTTGATCTGAGTCTGGCCACTGACCAATACGCACTAACCAACTACGCGGGAACAGTTATGGGCACTCAACGTCGTGGTATCAGCCGAAGCCTTCTTGACATCAGCGACTGAGCGGCGCGCGCCGAGTTGGACCGTGTAACGCAACTTCCTTTGTAATGGAGGTTGCTAGGTCTGCTCACCGGCCGCCCACGCAACGTGCAGGTGTGCAGTGGGCGATGGGCCCAGACCCCTGCACCATAGGATTTAGATGGGCGTGCTGACCTCTCTGTTGTGCCTAGATAGGGCTGCAACGTGTTGATCTTTAGAGGCACAACCCCTAAATGTTAGGAGGCACCAAGAACAATGTTCTTGTCACAAGACTATCGGAACGATTCCAAGATACTCGCGTGATCCTAAAAAATTCATGAAATTTGAGGAGAGAAGAGTCAAAACTCTACGTCAGGAGGCCTCACCAGAGCGACGAAGGGACCGAGGAGTAAAAACAATCCTACTCTCCGATATATATAATTCTAAGACTCAAAACATTTTGTTCTAGACTCAACAACATTAGTGATTCGGTCAAGAAGGGGGCTCCTAAGTCGGGGAAGGCTGTGATTACCAACTTGTAACACCCACAATGCGGCTATATCTCCCACGTGTTGGGGCACGACTTAGAGGCATAGCCACATGGTAGGTCTGTCGCAAGAGGGGTAATCTTTACACATCCCATGTACTGAATAAGAAAGGGATAAAGAGTCGGCTTACAATCACCACTTCACACAATACATAAATAATCCATACATCATCCAAGGTACAATCAAAGGTCCGACTACGGAACCAAAATAAAGAAAGACAACCCCAAATGCTAGATCCCCGATCACCCCAACTGGGCTCCACTACTGATCATCCGGAAAAGAAACATAGTATCGTCCTGAATCCTCGTCGAACTCCCACTTGAGTTCGGTAGCGTCCTCTGCACTGGCATCATCAGCACCTGCATCTGTTTGGAAGTATCCATGAGTCACAAGGACTCAACAATATCACACCTGTGAGATCAAGACTATTTAAGCTTATGGGTAGGAAATGGTAGTGAGGTGGAGCTGCAGCAAGCACTAGCAATATGGTGGCTAACATATGCAAATGAGAGCAAGAAGAAAAGCAACGCACGGTCGAGAAGCTTTAAGTGATCAAGAAGTGATCCTAAAGCTACTTACGTCCAAGCATAACACAAGACCGTGTTCTCTTCCCGAACTCCGCCAAAAAGAGACCATCACGGCTACACACGCGGTTGATTCATTTTAATTAAGTTAAGTGTCAAGTTCTCTACAACCGGATATTCTTCGCCTATTCTTCGCCCTACTGCTTGCATTAGAGTAGTGTAGCATGTTACTATTTTCGGTAAATCCTATTATGTTGCATAGCCAGTCATTGTTGCTATAGTTGTTGATACCTTACCCGCAATCCTAAATGCTTAGTATAGGATGCTAGTTTATCATCAGTGGCCCTACATTCTTGTCCGTCTGCCATGCTATACTATCGGGCCGTGATCACTTGGGAGGTGATCACAGGTATATACTTATACATAATATGTTATACAAGTGGTGACTAAAATCGGGTCGGCTCGTAGAGTACCCGCAAGTGATTCCAATTAGGGGGCTGAAAGGACAGGTGGTTCCATCCAGGTAGAGGTGGGCCTGGGTTCCCGACGGCCCTCGACTGTTACTTTGTGGCGGAGTGACAGGGCAGGTTGAGACCACCTAGGAGAGAGGTGGGCCTGGCCCTGTTCGGCATCCGTGGAGACTTCAACTAACACACTTAAAGAGATCTTGGTATTTGATCTGAGTCTGGCCACTAGCCTATACGCACTAACCAACTACGCGGGAACGGTTATGGTTACTCGACGTCGTGGTATTAGCCAAAGCCTTCTTGACATCAGCGACTGAGCAGCGCGCGCCGGGTTGGACTGCGTAACGCAACTTCCTTTGTAATGGAGGTTGCTAGGTTTGCTCACCGGCCACCCATGCAACATGCAGGTGTGCAATGGGCGATGGGCCCAGACCCTTGCACCATAGGATTTGGACCGGCATGCTGACCTCTCTATTGTGCCTAGGTAGGGCTGCGACGTGTTGATCTTCCGAGGCCGGACATGACCAAGAAAAGTGTGCGCGACCAGAGGGATCGAGGGTGTTGGGTTATGTGGTGCACCCTTGCAGGGAAGTTTATCTATTCGAATAGTCGTCTCCCTCGGTAAAAGGACGACCCGAAGTTGTACCTCGACCTTATGACAACTAGAACTGGATACTTAATAAAACACACCCTTTCAAGTGACAGATACAACCCGGTGATCGCTCTCTCATAGGGCGACGAGGGGAGGATCACCGGGTAGGATTATGCTATACGATGATACTTGGTGAACTTACCATCTACTCTCTTCTATATGCTTCAAGATGGAGGCTTCCAGAAGCGTAGTCTTCGACAAGACTAGCTATTCCCCTCTTATTCTGGCATTCTGCAGTTCAGTCCACAGATACTATCCATTTCATTGATACCAATGCATATGTAGTGTAGATCCTTGCTTGCGAGTACTTTGGATGAGTACTCGCGGTTGTTTTTATACTCCTTTTTCCCCTTTTCCCGGTTATTGCGTTCATATGATGGAGTCCAGGAGCCAGATGATCCCGAGGTTGATTCTACATGGAGTTCGACTTTGAGGAATAGTTAGGAGGTCCTAGGCAGGAGGCCTTTCCTTTTCGATCGTTGCTACTTTTGTGCTAGCCTTCTTAAGGAAGACTTGTTTAACTTATGTCTGTACTCAGATATTGTTGCTTCTGCTGACTCCTGTGTTTTTGAGCTTATGTATTCGAGCCCTCGAGGCCACTGGCTTGTAATATAAAGCTTATATTATTTTAATTTGTGTCTAGAGTTGTGTTGTGATATCTTCTCGTGAGTCCTTGATCTTGATCGTACACATTTGTGTGTATTATTAGTGTACGGTCAAATTGAGGGCGTCACAAGTTGGTATCAGAGCCGACTGCCTGTACAAATCCCCCTTCCAAACTCCTTGGCCGAAGTTGAGTCTAGTCGACGAAAACTGTTTTACTAACATGGCTGTGCGGCCCATGGGCCCACGTCACCATTGGGTGGTATTAGGATCTTTTCCTCCTCGTCTATACTCTAGGACTCTGATCTCTCTCCTATTCGGGTTAAATGATCTTGCTAACACTAACATTAGGATCTCGTGATCACTTTCACCAGGAGAGCAGCTTATTACCGATGATCGTCTGCTGCACCAGAAGATTCCGAGGATACGCTATGATGTTCTCTCGAGACTTTGTGCCATCGCTTTTGCAATTCCCATCCATCGATAAACCTCTATGGATAGCCACGTACACTTGCCATTCATACAATCATTCCCCGTTGATCTTGTTATTATAAGATACCTCGAAGACCCCTCTATTGTTCCGAGAATACTTTGTGCATACTGCCTTGCAATTCTTTGCCACATGAATACCCCTATGAATAATTCCTCGCACTTACCGAGTATCCGCTCATCCCCAGTTGTTCAGGTGTTTCACAAAAGTCTTCAAAATACTATTCGATCCTCTGAAAATCATTAGGAGCTTATTGCTCTTGAAATTCTTGCTTGCTTACATTAGGATTAATCCCATAAGTCCGGTAACACTAGTGCAGAACCGGGCAATAGCACCGGTTCGTAAGGCCCTTTAGTGACGGTTCCATAACCGGCACTAAAGTGTGGTCACTAAAGGCCCCCCCTTTAGTACCGGTTTAGCACGAACTGGTGCTAAAGGGCAACCACGTGGCATGAGCCAGCTCCGGGGGCCGGGAGCCCTTTAGTACCGGTTAGTAACACCAACCGGTACTAAAATGTTTGGGGGGTTTTTGGTTTTATGATTTCTTTTTCATTTAATTTTGTGTTTTCCATTTTAATTCTTTTTCGTTTGCTGGTATTTACGATACTACACATTGTACACATTATGCATATATATATATATAAATAGAATTTCTAGTAGAACCAATCATATATATATATATATATCATCAATGTCTCACAAACCACCATATTAATTCACACATACACACATGTATAGCTATATACAATTTCTCTTACATATGCATGTTGCCTTCAGAGCCAGTGGCATTAGCCTAATTGGTGCCTTCGGAGCACGATGACAATTGGAAGTGGTTCATGACCTGGTCGATGGGGGCGGTAGCGGGTAATAGTATTCTCCCTTCGGATTTATGACCTGGTCGAGCAAAAATCCCGCTATTTCCTCTTGAAGTGCTTCTACGCGCTCCGTTTCTAGGAGCTTGTCCCGCACCTCTTTGAACTGTTAAGAAGGAGATCAATATGCATGTGTATTAGTTGTGTGACTAGATATCGATAATGGTGTAAAAATTGTGAATAGTGTTCTAACAAGCGTACCCATTCCTGTCTTTGAGATCTGCTCCTTTCGGACGCCATCATGCGAATGTTCTCACAAACGCAGAATGCACACAAATCAGTCCCCTGCGCCTGCTTCAGGGCCTTTATTACGAGAATGGAATTTAATTTGATCAGATAATAATTAATCAAGCATGATAATTAAAGAGATGGCAGCTAGCTAGCTAGCTAGTACTACTTAATTACTTACCTTGGGTCGAAACCATTTCAGCTGTCGTTTCCATTCGCCTTCCGTGACGCTTATGAACCTTGCCCAAGCCCTGCCCGCCGACAAAGAAAATGAATAAAGGGGTTATTAAATAGTTCATATCATGAAATGACGAACTAAATAGGCCGAGATATATAGTTAATAATGATTGAAATTACCTGTTGACTATCCCAAACAAGATGTTATAGTCACTATTTGCTTTGAGTAGTGAGTCCAGAATTTGAACTGTTCCGGCGTCAACTTTAATGATACACAAGATCCAGTGAAATCTGCATGCACACACGTTTGCATGTCTTAGTTAAGCGGGCATATGTAAGCAAAAACATGTAGCTAGCTAGTAGGCAAAAACAGAGAATTTGTAGTACAAGAAAGTGTGACTCAGTGGAAGTTGTAAGGAAGTAGTATATCTTCATTGTATTTGAGGTGCTTCAAGAACTCTAGCATGCTGTCCTCTACCTGCTTTTCATAATGCTTGTTTATTTTCCATGTGTATTCATTAACGGTGTTTGGGTCAATGAACCCAATGCCATAGCGTCCACCTTTTCTCATTTCATACATCTTCATCCTGCATAATACCACAGAAAAGAATATAGTGAGGATAATTACAGGTAATGATTGATCAAAAGGATCACTACAGCTAGCTTGAGACTTAAATTACAGAAAGAAATCACTTACAGACAATAGCAACTGACGATAGATTTGTCGAGTGCGTCTTGATTGTATAACTGAAACAGTTCAGAATACTCAACGGTCACAGCATTCTCATGGTAGTAATGATCCTTCTTGACTTGCACCATGAGGGACTCTCAATCAGATCTCTTGGTAATGTCCATGTACCATTGATGCAATTCATACATTCTCGTTGGGAGCTTCTTGACCTCTTCTGGCTTGACCAAAGGTTGGCCCCAGGCATATTTCCGTTTTATTTCCTCCTCTGTAAGCACAGGCATGTCCTCGATCTCGAGGAGTTGTCCAACAGTGATGTTGAGAGTTTCAGCCTGCATTATATGCTCCTGGGTTATTACCACATCGCCCACCTCGGGAACGTAAACTGTTTGCCCACAATAATATTGGGCGCGCGTACTGTCACGTGTTGTTCGCGGCACAACAAGCGGGGGGATCGATTGCGCCACCTGTTCTCCCAGCTGGGCAACGGTTTTCCCGCATTTTTTGACAGCTGCTTGTTGTTTGCTCGAGCTCGAGCTCGCCTTCTTCTGTAGACGTTGTCGATGTAACTTCCTGATGTGGCGCTCATAGTCTGTGTCAACAGGCTTAGGAGCTGGTGGTTGAGCCATACGAATGAAGTGGTCAACTACTTCCACAGGCACTTTCTCCCTTGGCGGCGGTGGCGGTTTCGGTCCAAAATGGGCGTCGACTTCTGCCCGCACTATGGCATTGGTTTGCTCCTCGGTCCTGTCGTAAGCCCTCTCAGGAAGAGGAGTAGTGAGGTTTGGACCATATTTATATCACTTGTCTCTGCCTGTACTTCCTGTACTATGACCTCGACTCGTACCGCTACGCACCATAGCTGCGGGGTGTCTCTTCTGTGATTGCTGAGGCGGCGGAGACGGCTGACGAGACTGAGTTGGACGAGGAGGAGTGGCCTGAAGCTGTGCCGGACTTGCAGTGGCCTGAGGTTGTGCCGGACTTGGAGGAGGAGTGGACGTCTGATGCTGTGTTGGACTTGGAGGAGGAGTGGCCTGACACTTTGCCGGACTTGGAGGAGGAGGAGTGGCCTCACGCGTTGGTGGACTTGGAGGAGCGGGAGTCTGCTGACTCGGTGGCGGACTTCGACGAGGAGTCGGGTGACGCGGTGTCGGTGGCCTTCGAAAGATGATGCAATCCTTTCTCCATAGGATGATACGATGTTTGGCATCTCCGAGTGTGTGCTCCTCGTCACCTCCAGGAATGTCAAGCTCTAGCCCCAAATATTGGTCCACCACCTCATCAACCACGACACGAGCATAGCCTGCTGGAATCGGGTTGCAATGAAAGGTTGCATCGGGGAATTTGTATAAGCAACGCCGTCCGCCACCTTCAAGGATATGTTCTTAATTTTGAAGTGTAGCTTGCTGTTAGTGTTCTCCGCGATATCATCCACGGGCTATCTATCCAGCATTGCGTCAAACGGGGCGGAACCCACGCTACTTCCCGGCATGGATGGGGCGGTGGTATCCAATGCTGGATCATCCGCTAGCTGCTGCAGCTGCTGAGACCCCCTTTGCTGGCTAAGTGAGTCGACCTGCTCCTGCTGCCGCTGGAATTTGATTGCCAAGTCCGCGTGCGCTGATTCTAGGCCTTGAAGGCGTTCATAGTCGAGCTTCCTCTGCTCCTCCTCCATCTTCCTCTTCTTCTCCTCCGCAATCTTCTTTCTCGCACGGGTTCTATAGTCGGCGTTCCAGTCCTAAAACCCCTCATACCATGAAATAGCGCCCATGCCTCGTGTTCTTCCTGGGTGTTCAGGATTTCCCAGGGCACGCGTAAGCTCGTCGTTCTCTCTGTTGGGCTCGAACAACCCGGATCGAGCCTCTTCTATTGCAACAAGTAGCTTATCTTCGGCTCCGTGCAGACATGCCTTCTTGGAAACTTTGCCTGTCTTCGGGTCCAACTCCCCCCCATGTGCATAGAACCAAGTCCTGCACCTGGGGGGCCAGCTCAATGTTTCTAGAGTGACACTTGCATCCAACATCTCTTTCTCAGACTTATCCCACTTAGGCATTCCCACCGCATAGCCACCTGGCCCCAGCTTATGGAACTTATCCTTTTTTGCGGCATTGGCCTTGTTTATTCTTGACCGTTCCTTAGATAATTCTGAATCCTTGAATTTCACGAAATCGTCCCAATGAGGACTTTGATTCTCTAGTGTTCCCTCGAATACTAGAGTCTTCCTTCCTCCCTTGACGTACTTGTCCCATTCACGATTCTTGTGGTTCTTGAATGCAACCGCCATCTTCCTAAGAGCAGCGTCCTTGACTTTCTGCACATCTACTTTTGTGAAATGATCTGGTAGGGTGAAATGTTCCATGAGAGTATCCCAAAGCAGACTTTTTTGTCTGTCGTCGACAAAAGTAAGATCTGGACGTGGCTTTGCTGGCTCTCTCCATTCTTGAAGGGAGATCGGGAGTTGGTCCTTCACAAGAACTGCGCACTGACGAACGAACTTGTCCGCAATCTTCTTAGGCACTAATGGTTCGCCATTAGGTTTGATTGCCTCGATATTATACTTTACGCCCTCGTTCAACTTTTTGTTCGGGCCTCGTTTCGTCCTGTTGCCTGAAGATTTTCTCGATCCGGATGGCTGAAAGAAGAAAGATCGATTCGTTAATATATCTTCAACTCATTTAAAACATGTGATGATCACCAGATGCCTGCTTATATAAATATATATACCTCTCCGGTGTTGTCATAATCGTAGTTCATGACTTCATCAATTCGGTCGTCGCGATCGAATATCATATCACCCTCTCCGGTGTTGTTTAGAAATTCGGAGCCATCATAATCTTCTTCATTCTGATCATCATCTGGCCCGCGTATTATATCGAACATGGTTTGTTCTCCCTCTCTGTTGGTATTGTCCGCCATAGCTTTTATTTAACTATGCCAAAAGAAATATAAAACAATTTAGTATTCAAATTACATCGTCTCGAATAATAGATATAATCTCGAATACATCGTCTCGAATAATAGATATAATCTCGAATACATCGTCTCGAATAATAGATATAATCTCGAATACATCGTCTCGAATAATAGATATAATCTCGAATACATCGTATCGAATAATATATAATCTCGAATACATCGTCTTGAATATTATATATCGAGTACATCACTGGCTAGGTAGCTAATAAAGATCGAATACTACAGAAGAATCTAGGACACTCGCGGTTCCTGCGGCGCGGGCGGTGGACACCCAAAGAGAAGGAACCCTCACAGGATCATAGCTGAAGTGAGATCCCTGAAGAAACTGCCAGGTATTGGAGAACCTGCCGCCCTCTAATGCAACCATGTAGCGATGGACGTGCTCGTCCTCCTCCCTAACACGGCGACGTACCACCTCCGGCGGGGCCGGCTCCCTCCGCACCGAAACTGGCCCACGCGAACACCACCAAATGAGATCAGGGTCGACGACGGGACCCGGGGCCGGGTTCCTCATCAAGCGGCGCGCCCCTCCAGGCAGCACCTCCCAGTGCCAGCCCGGCGGAGCCCAGTCCCGGACATGGGTCAGTCGGACGTCGTCGCGGACGGGTCGACGACGAGGATGCGGGTCGGGCATCGTCGAGAACAAATACTAGCTATATGTCCGCAAAAAGTAACATTTTTTTAATGATTGGATTTTGATAACTAAATTTTCTAACATTTCTATATAACTAACATTTCTATAACATTTCTAATATTTCTAGAACTAAAAAAAAGAAAAATTTCTAACTTTTTTATAACTATTTCTATAACTAAAAAACAAAAAAAATTCTAACAATTCTCACTTTTTTATAACTATTTCTATAACTAAAAAACAGAAAAAATTTCTAACAATTCTAACATTTCTAACTATTCTAACAATTCTAACATTTCTAACTATTTCTAAAAAACAGAAAAATTTCTAACAATTCTAACTTTTTTATAACTATTTCTATAACTAAAAAACAGAAATATTTCTAACAATTCTAACATTTCAAACTATTCTAACAATTCTAACATTTCTAACATTTCTAACTATTTCTAAAAAACAGAAAAATTTCTAACAATTTCTAAAAAACAAAAAAAATTCTAACTATTTGTATAACTAAAAAACAAAAAATGTATGTGTGTGTGTGCGCTCACCGGCGAGGCGAGAGGCGACGGGGGGCGGCGACGGGGACGGTGACGGGCGCGGCGACAACGGGGACAGGGACGGGGCGGCGATGACGGGGACGGGGACGTACGGGCCGGGGCGGCGACGACGACGGGGATGTACGGGGCGGCGACGACGGGGACGGGGACGACGCGGGACGGGCCGAGACGGGGCGGCGGTGACGGGGACGACGGGGACGGGGACGACGGGGCGGCGACAACGGGGATGGGGCGGCGACGGGGGCGGCGACGAGGGATGGAGACGTACGGGGGGCGTGGCGGGCGATGGTGCAGAGGAGAAGAAGCAGATGAGAAACTGAAATTTTCGTAAGTGTTGTTTATATAGGAGGGGCCTTTAGTACTGGTTGGAGCCACCAACCGGTACTAAAGGCCTATTTTGGCCAGGCCAAGCGGCGGGAAGCGACCCCCTTTAGTACCGGCTGGTGGCTCCAACCGGTACTAAAGGCCCCCCCTTTAGTACCGGTTGGTGCCACGACCCCGTACTAAAGGTCGTGCGCTGGCGCAGGTGCGGTGCGGCAAGTTTAGTCCCACCTCGCTAGCCGAGGGGTGACCGCACTGGTTTATAAACCCCCATGCGGTAGCTCTCTCGAGCTCCTCTCCAAAGCAGGCCTACTGGGCCTACATGTTCTTTGCTGCCTTGTTGGCCTACTGGGCCTTTGCGGGCCTGCATCCTGGCCCAACAACATGTTGGGTTTCTAGTCGTATGCCGGCTGCGTTGGCCTAGTAGGCGGGCTTTTTTTATTTTTTTGCTTTATTTATTTTTGAGTTGTTTTTTTGTGTATTTAGAGTTTCTTTGTGAATATTTTTGCTTTAGGTACAAAAAATTACAAACTTTCTGTTAGTGCCCGTAGTTTTCAAATTTGAATAGTTTAAATTTTGAATTATTTGAAATTAGTGTGAATCACTAGTTTGTGAATAACTTAACTTTAAAAATCAGTAAAGGCATGAAAGAATTTGTTTGCACATAAAATTTCTTCGCGTTTCAAATGCCAAAACACAAAATTAACTACCCTAACTATTACAGAGATTCCCTTCTGGGTGTGAAACACAGAAGAAAGTGATGATAGTGAAGCCGATCACATCCCAGATCTTTGGGTGTGAAACTTTTTCTTCGCGTGTGTCCCTTTGCGCCGTAACCATGGAAAATCTTCATCATTTAACGGGATGCTCGGGTCAATATTCACTGTGAATGGAGCAATTTCATCAAACTTTTCATAATCTTCTGACTTGTCTGTCTTGTCATCCACTCCCACGATGTTTCTCTTCCCAGAAAGAACTATGTGCCGCTTTGGCTCATTGTACGATGCATTCGCTTCCTTATCTTTTCTTTTTCTTGGCTTGGTAGACATGTCCTTCACATAGAAAACCTGTGCCACATCATTGGCTAGGAAGAATAGTTCGTATGCATACGCAAGATTGTTGAGATCCACTGTTGTCATTCCGTACTGCGGGTCTTCTGTTACCCCGCCTCGTGTCATATTGACCCATTTGCACCGAAACAAAGGGACCTTCAAACCACGTCGATAGTCAAGTTCCCATATGTCATGTATATAACCATAATATGTTTCCTTTCCCATCATGGTTTCTGCATCAAAGCGGACACCACTGTTTTGGTTGGTGCTCTTCTTATCTTGGGCGATCGTGTAAAATGTATTACCATTTATCTCGTACCCTTTGAAAGTCATTATATTCGAAGATGGTAACTGGGACAGCAAGTATAGGTCATCTTCAATAGAGGTGTCATGCATGGTACGTGTCTGCAACCAGCTGGCGAAACTCCTGGTTTGTTCACGTGTAATCCAGTCATCAGACCGCTCCGGGTGTTTGGAGCGTAGCAAATTCTTGTGTTCATCCATATACGGAGCCACCAAGGCGGAATTCTGTAGAACTGTGTAGTGTGCTTCAGTGAGAGAATGTCTATCCATACATATTATTTGTTCCCCTCCTAGCGTGCCTTTTCCATCCAGTCTTCCCTTATGCCGCGATTCAGGAACACCAATCGGCTTAAGGTCAGGAATAAAGTCAATACAAAACTCAATGACCTCCTCATTTTGACGGCCCTTGGAGATGCTTCCTTCTGGCCTAGCACGATTATGAACACCAACTCGAAACTGACAAGACATTGCACCAAATCATTCTCTAACCTTGGTATGATTTCTGGATCGATTACCTTCTGAGAGATTGCATTGAGAAATGCACATAGCTTCACAATGGCTAATCGAACGTTTTCAGGTAGAAGCCCCCTCAATGCAACCGGAAGCAGTTGCGTCATAATCACGTGGCAGTCATGAGACTTTAGGTTGTGGAATTTTTTCTCTGCCATGTTTATTATTCCCTTTATATTCGACGAGAAGCCAGACGGTACCTTAATACTGAGCAGGCATTCAAAGAAGATTTCCTTCTCTTCTTTGGTAAGAGCGTAGCTTGCATGACCCTGATGTATGCCGTCTTTTCCATGCATACGTTGCTGGTCCTCTCGTGCCTCAGGTGTATCTTTTGTCTTCCCATACACGCCCAAGAAGCCAAGCAGGGTCACACAAAGATTCTTCGTCACGTGCATCACATCGATTGCGGAGCGGACCTCTAGGTCTTTCCAATAGGGCAGGTCCCAAAATATAGATTTCTTCTTCCACATGGGTGCGCGTCCGTCAGCGTCATTCGGAACAGGTTGTCCACCAGGACCCTTTCCAAAGACCACCTTCAAATCCTTGACCATATCATGTACATCAGCACCACTACGGTGGCGAGGCTTCGTCCGGTGATCCGCCTCACCTTTGAAATGCTTGCCTTTCTTTCTTACGGGATGCCTGCTCAGAAGAAATCAACGATGTCCCAGGTACACATTCTTCTTACAATTAGCCAAATATATACTGTCGGTATCATCCAAACAGTGCGTGCATGCACGGTATCCCTTGTTTGTCTGTCCTGAAAGGTTACTGAGAGCAGGCCAATCATTGATGGTCACGAACAGCAACGCCTTTAGGTCAAATTCTTCCCCCATGTGCTCATCCCACGCACGTACACCTGTACCATTCCACAGTTGTAAGAGTTCTTCAACTAATGGCCTTAGGTACACATCAATGTCGTTGCCGGGTTGCTTAGGGCCTTGGATGAGCACTGGAATCATAATGAACTTCCGCTTCATGCACAACCAAGGAGTAAGGTTATACAAACATAGAATCATAGGCCAGGTGCTATGGTTGCTGCTCTGCTCCCCAAAAGGATTAATGCCATCTGCGCTTAGACCAAACCATACGCTCCTTGTGTCATCTGCAAACTCCTTCCCATACTTTCTTTCGATTTTTCTCCACTACGACCCGTCAGCGGGTACTCTCAACTTTCCGTATTTCTTACGGTCTTCTCTGTGCCATCGCATCGCCTTGGCATGCTCTTTGTTTTGGAACAAACGTTTCAACCGTGGTATTATAGGAGCATACCACATCACCTTGGCAGGAATCTTATTCCTGGGGCGCTCGCCCTCGACATCACCAGGGTCATCGCGGCTTATCTTATAGCGCAATGCACCACATACCGGGCAAGCGTTCAAATCCTCGTACTCACCGCGGTAGAGGATGCAATCATTAGGGCATGCATGTATCTTCTGCACCTCTAACCCTAGAGGGCAGACAGCCTTCTTTGCTTCGTACATACTCTCGGGCAATTCGTTGTCCTTTGGAAGCATATCCTTTATCATTACCAGCAACTTTCCAAATCCCTTGTCAGATACACCATTCTCTGCCTTCCATTGCAGCAATTCCAATGTGGTGCCCAGCTTTTTCTTGTCACCTACGCAATTCGGGTACAGCAATTTTTTGTGATCCTCTAACATGCGCTGCAACTTCTTCTTCTCCAAATCACTTGCGCAGTTTCTCTTTGCATCGGCACTGGCCCGACATAGATCATCAACGGGTCCATCTGATGCCTTTTCTTCAGCTTCTTCCCGCATTGCCGGCTCAGCTTCTTCCCGCATTACCGGCTCAGCTTCTTCCCCCATTGTTGTATCATCGTATTCAGGGAACCCATGGCCAGGATAGCTGTCGTCGTCCTCTTCTTCTTCATTGTCTTCCATCATAACCCCTCTTTCTCCGTGCTTGGTCCAAACATTATAGTGGGGCATGAAACCGGACTTAAACAGGTGGACGTGAATGGTTCTTGACGTAGAGTAATTGTGACCATTCTTACAGCGAGCAAATGGACAAGGCATAAAACCATCCGCCCGCTTGTTTGCCTCAGCCGCAAGCAGAAAAGTATGCACGCCCTCAACGAACTGGGGAGAGCATCGGTCATCGTACATCCATTGCCGGCTCATCTTCATTACACAACACCGAATAGACCAAATTAATACAAGTTCATACATAAAGTTCATACAACACTTAAATGCAACAAACAAATAACTCTCTAGCTAAAGCATTTAAATGCAACAACAAATACGATCAAGATCGCAACTAAGGTAACAATGGATCCAACAGCATAATGATACCAAGCCTCACTATCGATGGCATATTTTCTAATCTTTCTAATCTTCAAGCGCATTTTCTCCATCTTGATCTTGTGATCATCAACGACATCGGCAACATGCAACTCCAATTACATCTTCTCCCCCTCAATTCTTTTCAATTTTTCTTTCAAGTACTCGTTTTCTCTTTCAACTAAATTTAACCTCTCCACAATAGGGTCGGTTGGAATTTCCGGTTCACATACCTCCTAGAAAAAATTTCTATGTCAACTTGATGGGCATAATTTGTCATAAACACGAAATGCAACTAGTTTTAAAAGAGAATATATATACCACATCCGAATCATAACAAGGACGAGGGCCGACGGGGATGGATATCAAAACCATGGCACTATATGTATAACAAACAACGTACGGGTAAGATAATTATACGAGTAACTATATATCCAAATCACACAAACATCAATTTTTATATAAAATTTCATGAACAAGAGGCTCACCACAAGGTGGTGCCGGCGACGGGACGGTGCAGGCGATCGACGGTGGTTACGACGGAGATTTAGAAGGCACTAAGTAAACCACACCTACATATGCAAACTAAGTGTTATTTTTGACCTCAAATTGCATATAAATCAAATACTAGCACATATATATATCCTCCCAAATTAATAAACTCACAAATTAATCACTATATAAAGCATTGCAAGAGCTAATCTAGCAATGAGAGATGAAAGGACAAAGTTGCTAACCTTTGTGATCATTTGAATGGACGGGGGCCTTCAAATCTTGACAAATTTTGGGCAAAATGTGTGATGAGATCGAGAGGAAGAGGGGAAGAACATAGAGGTGAGGGGAAAGGGGAAGAACAGAGAAAGCTCGGGTGGACGAAGGGTTTATGTAGGATGACCTTTAGTACCGGTTCATGCCAAGAACCGGTACTAAAGGGGCTGGAGGGGCCCAAGTCTGACAACATCCTGCCACCACTCTCATTAGTACCGGTTCGTGGCACGAACCGGTGCTAAAGGTTCGCCACGAACCGGTACTAATGAAAGCGGCCCGGCTAGCCGTTGGAACCGGCACTAATGTATACATTAGTGCCGGCTCAAATACAAACCGGCACTAATGTGCTTCACGTTTGAGCCTTTTTCTACTAGTGTAATCTTATCATCATCCTTTGTCATTATCATTTTGAATCTGTTGATTCAATGTGTTGCGAATGCACACAATCCTTAATCAGATCCTAGAATTCATCCTTCTGGCTCAAACTTCATTTTAAACATGAGCTGAATCTCGACCAATCAAATTGCCATTGATTGTACCCCTAAGGCTATTCAACTTATCCATCCCTAATCAGAGAATTACTTCTCATCCCTTGTCTTGGGATACATAATTCCTTTACAATTGAGCTTTGAATTAGTCAGTTGTTTCTATCATCTAATCTCCTTGCATTCTTTCTTCTTCTGGTTGAGTACCGATGCTCACATCAGATCCCTTATGGACCATCATATCCTTTGTTGAATTATCATCCGACAGTATTCTTCGTATACTAAATCTCGAGTAGTTCTTTCTCTGATATATAATGCCATTGGTAAATCTTATTCTATGATTTGGCCAACCATGCTCTGCTCTCGAGCTGGTGATATTTACTCCTGAAGTTTTCGTATATGTTTCTACGATGCCCCGATGGGTTGAACCTATGCCTTCCTTAATCTGTGTGAACCCGAAAGATTTCACGGGTCATACTTATCTGGTATTGCACCAGGTAAAACTTTCAACAACTAATGTCATTTTTGAAAAGCGAGTGTGAATGGAAGGTTATACATTGAAGAAGTGGGAATCGACCTTGAACTTGTGTTCATGCCCATAGACATGATGTAGATCCTATCATGGAAGCTTCTTGTAATAATAACTATTTCCTTGATATAATATCATCTGGTATCTGTGAATTGATCCTTTGCAATCGTGGTTCCGACCATATTTTCCACTTAATCCCATTTCTCAAGCAAGTGAAAACACTTGTCTTCTGCAGATCATACATCCCCGCAACCCCTATGTCGATCTTCCTTCGAGTAATACCCTCCAGTATCTCGAGAATATCAAAGAACTGTGTTGCTTCCTATGAGTCTTCATCTAGTATTGCTTATCAACGATTTCAGATTTCCCCCTGGTTCCGAGTTATTTCACTCGAGAACACTGATAAGTGAATAGATTCCGCACTCCGATTCATTAACTCTAAGTAATTTTCATTGCTTACAAGTTTAATAATTCTTCAAGTCATTCCTAGCCTGATCGGCTATATCATTATTGTGCTAAATTTTGTTGTGCTACCTGGTCCTTCTTTCTAGAGCACAATTTTCAATGATGAGCTAACCTTACGACGATCTTCCTCATCATATCACTTCACCTTGAACAGCAAGCTTGATTTTGAGTTTGTGTCGTACCCTTGGTTCTAATAACCTTTCGCTTCATCATTCATTTGAATTAATGTCATCGCCGATCGATTACATCTTCATGAAATCTCTCGACAAAGGTGTCATGGTCATCATCAACATTCTGGGTTCTTCCGAAATATCTATCGAATTCTTAATGAGAAATACCCTCCTTGCCCCTCGATGATTTGTGTTATCATCAACAACTTTATTGCCCTCCCTCTAACACAAACTTGTTCATGTCTCGTGAAGTACCTGGAGTTCATTTCTATCTAGCTGGTGTTATGATCTACCTTGGAGTATTACCATCTTATGTCAAGAATGTCGTGAGAATTTCAACACCTCTTAAGAATTCTTAATACAGGTGATACTTGCCATATTCGTTGATTCCTTGGTCCCCGTGTTGTTTCTAACCGGAATACCGACAACTGAACTATGATGTGTGAATTCAAAACTTCCAGCAACCCACTTGTCTTGAAGTGAATGGTTGGTAGTTTCATTCTAAGACTTCTGGTTATTGAATCACCACTCTAACATTGATCGTGCTACCTGACCCATATTTTGGGTGCACCTTTTCAACCAATGTTTAATCGTGTATGTTTTCCTTGAGCATACATCATTATATTAGTTGATCTGACTAATGTTATCTCCTTGTTCACATGATTGTGGAAATCCATCTTTCTGGAAATTTCGATGGATTGTCGCTGAGTCCACCATCCCCCTCCTCATCCTCTCCTTGATTTAATGATGAACTCTTGTTTCGGAACTGATACGTCTCCAACGTATCTATAATTTTTGATTGTTCCATGCTATTATATTATTTGTTTTGGATGTTAATGGGCTTTATTTTACACTTTATATTTTTTTGGGACTAACCTACTAACCCAAGGCCCAGTGCAAATTGTTGTTGTTCCCTATTTCAGTGTTTCGTAGAAAAGGAATATCAAACAGAATCCAAACGGAATGAGACCTTCGGGAGAGTTATTTTTGGAACAAACATGATCCAAAGGAGTTGGAGTGGACGTCAAGAAACAAACAAGGAGTCCACGAGGCAGGGGCGCGCCTACCCCCCTGGGCGCGCCCTCTCCCCTCGTGGCCCAGCCGACCTACTTCTTCCTCCTATATATACTCATATACCCTGAAAACAACTAGGAGCACCACGAAACCCTATTTCCACCACCGCAACCTTCTGTACCCAAGAGATCCCATCTTGGGGCCTTTTCGGGAGCTCCGCCGGAGGGGGCATCAATCATGGAGGGACTCTACATCAACTCCATGGCCTCTCCGGTGATGTGTGAGTAGTTTACTTCAGACCTTCGGGTCCATAGTTATTAGCTAGATGGCTTCTTCTCTCTCTTTAAATCTCAATACAAAGTTCTCCTCGATCTTCTTGGAGATCTATTCGATGTAATTCTTTTTGCGGTGTGTTTGTCGAGATCCGATGAATTGTGGGTTTATGATCAAGTCTATCTATGAACAATATTTGATTCTTCTTTGAAATTTTTTATGTATGACTGGTTATCTTTGCAAGTCTCTTTGAATTATCAGTTTGGTTTGGCTTACTAGATTGATCGTTCTTGCAATGGGAGGAGTGCTTAGCTTTGGGTTCAATCTTGCGGTGCTCGATCCTAGTGACAAAAAGGGAAACGACACGTATTGTATTGTTGCCATCGAGGATAAAAGGATGGGGTTTATATCATATTGCTTGAGTTTATCCCTATACATCATGTCATCTTACCTAATGCGTTACTCTGTTCTTATGAACTTAATACTCGAGATGCATGCTGGATAGCGGTCAATGTGTGGAGTAATAGTAGTAGATGCAGGCAGGAGTCGGTCTACTTGTCACAGACGTGATGCCTATATACATGATCATGCCTAGATATTCTCATAATTATTCACTTTTCTATCAATTGCTTGACAGTAATTTGTTCACCCACCGTAATACTTATGCTATCTTGAGAGAAGCCACTAGTGAAACCTATGGCCCCCGGGTCTATTCTCCATTATATTAATCTTCCGTTAACAAGCTATTTCTATTACCTTTTATTTTGCAATCTTTACTTTTAATCTTTACCATAAAAATACCAAAAATATTATCTTATCATCTCTATCAGATCTCACTCTCGTAAGTGACTGTGAAGGGATTGACAAACCCTTTATCGCGTTGGTTGCGAGGTTCTTATTTGTTTGTGTAGGTACGAGGGACTTGCGTGTGGCCTCCTACTGGACTGATACCTTGGTTCTCAAAAACTGAGGGAAATACTTATGCTACTTTGTTGCATCACCCTTTCCTCTTCAAGGGAAAACCAACACAGTGCTCAAGAGGCAGCAAGAAGGATTTCTGGCGCCGTTGCCGGGGAGTCTATGCACAAGTCAAAACATACCAAGTTCATCTCTTATCCCTCACAAACTCTTATCCCTCACATTACATTATTTGCCATTTGCCTCTCGTTTTCCTCTCCCCCACTTCACCCTTGCTGTTTTATTCGCCCTCTTTTTCCATTCCCCTTCTCTTTTCTAGTTCATCTCTTTTTGCTTGTTTCTTGCTTGCTTGTGTGTTGGATTGCTTACTTGTCATGATGGCTCAAGTGTAGCAACCCGACCTCAGACGGTCTAGTCTCTGTGCTTAAGTGTCATCCCTGGATCGGTCTGCTGACACACACAATACTCAAGGATTTATAACATAGGTAAATCACATGTATAAAGTAACGTAAATACTATTACCTCAATCCATATAGCGAAAGTAACAAAGGTTGTGGATTCCCATCAACACCAACGGCAAAGTTGAGTGTAGAAATCGTAACCCTAACGTATCACTTACTCGTCGTAAGAAGTCCTGCAACATGAGACATTGCAGCCACAAAGGGTCAGTACATTGAATGTACTGGCAAATTCATACCATAGGATAATGATGAATAATATCTATCACTACATGCATATTTGGCTGGTGGAAAGCTCTATGGTTATAGTTTTTGCGAAAAGCCAATTTTTCCCTACTTGAATGGAATATATATATATTTTTTAACTACAAAGTTGGTTGATAAATATTGAGAAGGTTCCTAAAACTCAATCCCAAAATAATAATCATTAACCCAACAAATTATTTAAGTAACGTGATGAGATCAATATGATAATCCAAGTACCAGAGACTCAAGACATCCACAACCGGGGACACGGCTAACCATGATTAGTTTGTACACTCTGCACAGGTTTGCGCACTTTTCCCCACAAGACTCGATCGCCTCCATTGAATTTCTCGCACTACATGATGTTTGAGAAACGGATGACCGAGACACAGTCTTTCAGAAACATTAACTCTCTACTCCAGGCAGACCATACCAAACCTACAACCCACTACCTGCTGATCCACCTCTTCAAGAGCTTCACGTAACTTACTCAACTATGCTAGAGCCCATAATAGCTTGTGGCTGCACACGGAAGTTTCTAGCATGAATAATCTTATGATCCCTTTGAGCGTGGGTGGCGATCCATAGGAAGATCACATGGGTACTCCGGGATTTCCAAAAATACAGGTAACACTGGGTACTCCAGGTGCCTCAATCCACCCAGATGTGTATTTAAGTTGCCACCTTAAGTTGAACAATTAGTTAACAATCTCACATCTGTCATGGATTTCACTCACCCAAACCATGTCTATGAGCATAGCATAGCAATATAAGAAATTCGGATAAGTATCTCCCAAGGGTTTGAATGTAACATGGCAATAGGTTCTACCTCATCAACTACTTCCCAATACCCACATGTTATCAAGTCCTAACCATGCAATGTTTGAGGGTTGAAACTAATGCATAAAAAATGGTAAGAAAGGGATATGATCAAAGTGTGAACTTGCCTGCAATGTTGATGAAGATGATTCGCACTCATAACTCTTGATAGTTCTACTCGTCACACTCCGTTCAATCTATCGTAGGCAAGCAATAGTAACCACACATAAGCAATCACTCAAAGGATCAGAAAGAACGAAGAAGACAATTCAGAAAACACCAAAACCAAGCAAATAACTCTTGCAACATAAAATAATTTCTAACAGTACCAAAATTATATGAATTTGGCCTTATCAGAAAGTTTAGGTCAAGAGCTTCGATTGGCAAAAAGAATCAACTCAAACAGAGTTATGAAACTAAAGTTACGATCAAACGAAGTTTGAATTCAAATCTGGTCTAATTCAAATTTTAAACTTTCAAAAACATGTTTAAGTTGGATTACTCGATAGAGGAGATCATAACGAGGAAGTGGGCGTTGGTTTCGTTGGATTTGGTTAAATAGGTAAAAAGTTGTGATAGATGGAAGATCAGGGACTAAACTGTGAAGAAACTAATTACAAATGGGTCCCAACTCATATTTCATAATTTGAAGAAGTCATTTTATCTCCTCTCGTGAAAATCATTGAGTTGCTTAAAGTTTCTGAATTTGAAATATTTCCAAATAAAATTCAAATATTTTCAAAACCCCTTTTCATTTAAATAAATAGAAGAAGTCATGTCATCTCCTCTCCAGGGTTTTGTGGTGAAAAGAATTTGAATTCACGGAGATCAGAAAGCAAAAATGAAAGTTTGGGAAAGTCCTTTTATTCCCTCTCATTTAACTTTCAAAAAGTTTCGAATTTCACTCAATTAATCACACAACAATCAAGCAATCAATCAAATCTATCTATTTAATATAACATTCCAAAATTTAGAATTTTGGGATGTTACATCAAGATAATACTAAATTGTGTGAATTTTCTAATACCAACAATAATGATTTTATTAGCACTCCGATTGCTCCTCTTACCGATGTTAAATCTTGTGAAATTAATGCTGCGTTGCTAAATCTTGTTATGAAAGATCTGTTTTCCCGCCTTCCTAGTGAAGATGCTGCTACCCATCTAAACAACTTTGTTGATTTGTGTGATATGCAAACGAAGAAAGATGTGGATAATGATATTGTTAAATTGAAGCTATTCCTGTTTTCACTTAGAGATCGTGCTAAAACTTGGTTTTTGTCTTTGCCTAAAAATAGTATCGATTCATGGAATAAGTGCAAAGATGCTTTTATCTCTAAGTATTTTTCTCCTGCTAAGATCATCACTCTTAGAAACGATATTATGAATTTTAAGCAACTTGATCATGAACATGTTGCACAAGCTTGGGAGAGAATGACAATAATGATACGTAATTGCCCTACACATGGTTTGAATCTTTGGATGATCATACAAAAATTTTATGCCCGATTAAATTTTGCTTCTAGAAATCTTTTAGATTCGCCCGCAGAAGGCACTTTTAGGGAAATCACTTTAGGAGAAGCTACTAAACTCCTAGATAATATTATGGTTAATTATTCTCAATGGCATACAGAACGATCTACTAATAAAAAGGTGCATGCTATAGAAGAAATCAATGTTTTGAGTGGAAAGATGGATGAACTTATGAAATTGTGTGCTAATAAGAGTGTTTCTTCTGATCCTAATGATATGCCTTTGTCTACTTTGATTGAGAATAATACTGAATCTATGGATGTGAATTTTGTTGGTAGGAACAATTTTGGTAATAACGCGTATAGAGGTAATTTTAATCCTAGTCCATTTCCTAGTAATTCCTCTAATAATTATGGTAATTCCTACAACAATTTTTATGGAAATTATAATAAGATGCCCTCTGATTTTGAATATAATATTAAAGAATTTACTAGTTCGCAAAAGAGTTCCGATGCTTTGATTGAAGAAAAAATGTCTAAGATTGATGAGTTGGCTAGGAACGTGGATAGAATTTCTCTTGATGTTGATTCTTTAAAACTTAGATCTATTCCACCTAAGCATGATATCAATGAGTCTCTCAAAGCTATGAGAATTTCCATTGATGAGTGCAAAGAAAGAACAGCTAGGATGCGTGCTAAAAAAGATTGCTTTGTGAAAGGGTGTTCTTCTAGTTTCCATGATAATAATGATGAAGATCTCAAAGTTATTGATGTATCCCCTATTAAATCTTTGTTTTGCAATATGAATCTTGATAATGATGGGACTGGAGATGAGTCAACTTTAGTTAGAAGGCGTCCCAATGATTCAGAGTTTTTAGATATTGATGAAAAAATTGATAACAATGGGATGGGAGAGGTCAAAACTTTACATAGCAATGAACCCACTATCTTGGATTTCATGGAATTTAATTATGATAATTGTTCTTTAATAGATTGTATTTCCTTGTTGCAATCCGTGCTAAATTCTTCGCATGCTTATAGTCAAAACAAAGCTTTTACTAAACATATTGTTGATGCTTTAATGCAATCTTATGAAGAAAAGCTTGAATTGGAAGTTTCTATCCCTAGAAAACTTCCTGATGAGTGGGAACCTAATATTAAAATTAAAATTAAAGATCATGAATGCTATGTTTTATGTAATTTGGGTGCTAGTGTTTCCATGATTCCTAAAACTTTGTGTGATTTGCTAGGTTTCCGTGAATTTGATGATTGTTCTTTAAACTTGCATCTTGCGGATTCCACCATTAACAAACCTATGGGAAGAATTAATGATGTTCTTATTGTTGCAAATAGGAATTGTGTGCCCATGGATTTCATTGTTCTTGATATTGATTGCAATCCTTCATGTCCTATTATTCTTGGTAGACCTTTCCTTAGAACAATTGGTGCAATTATTTATATGAAAGAAGGGAATATTCAATTCCAATTTCCGTTAAGGAAAGGCATGGAACACTTTCCTAGAAAGAAAATTAAATTACCTTATGAATCTATTATGAGAGCCACTTATGGATTGCATACCAAAGATGACAATACCTAGATATATCCTTGCTTTTATGCCTAGCTAGGGGCGTTAAACGATAGAGCTTGTTGGGAGGCAACCCAATTTTATTTTTGTTTCTTGTTTTTTGATTGTGTTTAGTAATAAATAATTCATCTAGCCTCTGTTTAGATGTGGTTTATGCTTTTAATTAGTGTTTGTGCCAAGTAGAACCTTTGGGAAGACTTGGGGAAAGTCTTTGCGATCTTGCTGTACAAAAACAGAAACTTTAGCACTCACGAGATTTGCTGCTATTTTTTACTGGAGAGTGATATTTAGTTAATTATTTTTGAAGATGATTAATTGATAAATTACTCACGTCCATAAATTTATTTTAGAATTTTTGGGGTTCCATAAGTATTCGAAACCTACATATTACTACAGACTGTTCTGTTTTTGACAGATTCTGTTTTTCGTGTGTTGTTTGCTTATTTTGATGAATCTATGGCTAGTATCGGAGGTTATGAACCATAGAGAAGTTGGAATACATTAGGTTTAACACCAATATAAATAAATAATGAGTTCATTACAGTACCTT
The DNA here is from genome assembly GCF_003073215.2 of Triticum urartu. Taxonomy (NCBI): domain Eukaryota; kingdom Viridiplantae; phylum Streptophyta; class Magnoliopsida; order Poales; family Poaceae; genus Triticum; species Triticum urartu. The sequence goes on along the minus strand of NC_053025.1, from coordinate 541,241,452 downwards.
GAAGTGGTGGTTTGTTTTCTTTTACTAACGGAGCTCATGAGATTTTCTGTTTAAGTTTTGTGTTGTGAAGTTTTCAAGTTTTGGGTAAAGATTTGATGGATTATGGAACAAGGAGTGGCAAGAGCCTAAGCTTGGGGATTCCCATGGCACCCCAAGGTAAAATTCAAGGACAACCAAAATCCTAAGCTTGGGGATGCCCCGAAAGGCATCCCCTCTTTCGTCTTCGTCCATCGGTAACTTTACTTGGAGCTATATTTTTATTCACCACATGATATGTGTTTTGCTTGGAGCGTCTTGTATGATTTGAGTCTTTGCTTTTTAGTTTACCACAATCATCCTTGCTGTACACACCTTTTGAGAGAGACACGCATGAATTGGAATTTATTAGAATACTCTACGTGCTTCATTTATATCTTTTGAGCTAGATAATTTTGCTCTAGTGCTTCGCTTATATCTTTTAGAGCATGGTGGTGGTTTTATTTTATAGAAATTATTGATCTCTCATGCTTCACTTATATTATTTTTAGAATCCTTTAGAACAGCATGGTAATTTTCTTTGGTTATGAATTTAGTCGTAATATGATAGGCATCCAAGATCGGTATAATAAAAACTATCATAAAAAGTGCATTGAATACTATGAGAAGTTTGATACTTGATGATTGTTTTGAGATATGGAGATGGTGATATTAGAGTCATGCTAGTTGAGTAGTTGTGAATTTGAGAAATACTTGTTCTAAAGTTTGTGATTCCCGTAGCATGCACGTATGGTGAACCGTTATGTGATGAAGTCGGAGCATGATTTATTTATTGATTGTCTTCCTTATGAGTGGTGGTCGGGGACGAGCGATGGTCTTTTCCTACCAATCTATCCCCTATGAGCATGCGCGTAGTACTTTCTTTCGATAACTAATAGATTTTTGCAATAAGTATGTGAGTTCTTTATGACTAATGTTGAGTCCATGGATCATACGCACTCTCACCCTTCCACCATTGCTAGCCTCTCTAGTACCGTGCAACTTTCGCCAATACCATAAACCCACCATATACCTTCCTCAAAACAGCCACCGTACCTACCTATTATGGCATTTCCATAGCCATTCCGAGATATATTGCCATGCAACTTTCCACCGTTTCATTTGTTATGACACGCTTCATCATTGTCATGTTGCTTTGCATGATCATGTAGTTGACATCATATTCGTGGCAAAGCCACCGTTCATAATTCTTTCATACATGTCACTCATGATTTATTGCATATCCCGGTACACCGCCGGAGGCATTCACATAGAGTCATATTTTGTTCTAATTCTTGAGTTGTAAGTAAATAAAGTGTGATGATCATCATTATTAGAGCATTGTCCCAAGTGAGGAAAGGATGATGGAGACTATGATTCACCAACAAGTCGGGATGATTCTCCGGACGAAAAAAAGAGGCCATAAAAAAGAGAAAAGAAGGCCCAAAAAAATGAGAGAAAAAGAGAGAAGGGACAATGTTAATATCCTTTTTCCACACTTGTGCTTCAAAGTGGCACCATGATCTTCATGATAGAGAGTCTCATATGTTATCACTTTCATATACTAGTGGGAATTTTACATTATAGAACTTGGCTTGTATATTCCAATGATGGGCTTCCTCAAAATGCCCTAGGTCTTCGTGAGCGAGCAAGTTGGATGCGCACCCACTTAGTTTCTTTTTGAGCTTTCATACACTTATAGCTCTAGTGCATCCCATGGCAATCCCTACTCACTCACATTGATGTCTATTGATGGGCATCTCCATAGCCCATTGATACGCCTAGTTGATGTGAGACTATCTTCTCCCTTTTTGTCTTCTCCACAACCACCATTTTATTCCACATATAGTGTTATGTCCATGGCTCACGCTCATGTATTGCGTGAAGATTGAAAAAGTTTGAGAACATCAAAAGTATGAAAAAATGGCTTGGCTTGTCATCGGGGTTGTGCATGATTTAAATACTTTGTGTGGTGAAGATAGAGCATAGCCATACTATATGATTTTGTAGGGATAACTTTCTTTGGCCATGTTATTTTAAGAAGACATAATTGCTTAGATAGTATGCTTGAAGTATTATTATTATGTCAATATTAAACTTTTGTCTTGAATCTTTCGGATCTGAATATTCATGCCACAATAAAGAGAATTACATTGAGAATTATGCTAGGTAGCATTCCACATCAAAAATTCTGTTTTTATCATTTACCTACTCGAGGACGAGCAGGAATTAAGCTTGGGGATGCTTGGTACGTCTCCAACGTATCTATAATTTTTGATTGTTACATGCTATTATATTATTTGTTTTGGATGTTAATGGGCTTTATTTTACACTTTTATATTATTTTTGGGACTAACCTAGTAATCCAAGGCCCAGTGCAAATTGCTGTTTTTTGCCTATTTCAGTGTTTCACAGAAAAGGAATATCAAACGGAATCCAAACGGAATGAAACCTTCCGGAGAGTTATTTTTGGAACAAACGTGATCCAGAGGACTCGGAGTGGACGTCAACAAACAAAGGAGGAGTCCACGAGGTAGGGGGCGCGCCCTCCCCCCTCGTGGGCCCCCCGTGGCCCAACCGACCTACTTCTTCCTCCTATATATATACTCATGTACCCTGAAAACAACCAGGAGCACCACGAAACCCTATTTCCACCGCCGCACCCTTCTGTACCCAAGAGATCCCATCTTGGGGCCTTTTGGGAGCTCCGCTGGAGGGGGCATCAATCATGGAGGGCCTCTACATCAACTCCATGGCCTCTCCGGTGATGTGTGAGTAGTTTACTTCAGACCTTCGGGTCCATAGTTATTAGCTAGATGGCTTCTTCTTTCTCTTTGAATCTCAATACAAAGTTCTCCTCGATCTTCTTGGAGATCTATTCGATGTAAATCTTTTTGCGGTGTGTTTGTTGAGATCCGATGAATTATGGGTTTATGATCAAGTCTATCTATGAACAATATTTGATTCTTCTCTGAAATCTTTTATGTATGATTGGTTATCTTTGCAAGTGTCTTTAAAATATCAGTTTGGTTTGGCTTACTAGATTGATCGTTCTTGCAATGGGAGAAGTGCTTAGCTTTGGGTTCAATCTTGCGGTGCTCGATCCCAGTGACAGAAAGGGAAACGACGCGTATTGTATTGTTGCCATCGAGGATAAAAAGATGGGGTTTATATCATATTGCTTGAGTTTATCCCTCTACATCATGTCATCTTACCTAATGCGTTAGTCTGTTCTTATGAACTTAATACTCTAGATGCATGCTGGATAGCGGTCAATGTGTGGAGTAATAGTAGTAGATGCAGGCAGGAGTCGGTCTACTTGTCACGGACGTGATGCCTATATATATGATCATGCCTAGATATTCTCATAATTATTCACTTTTCTATCAATTGCTCGACAGTAATTTGTTCACCCACCGTAATACTTATGCTATCTTGAGAGAAGCCACTAGTGAAACCTATGGCCCCCGGGTCTATTCTCCATTATATTAATCTTCCGTTAACAAGCTATTTCTATTACCTTTTATTTTGCAATATTTACTTTTAATCTTTATCATAAAAATACCAAAAATATTATCTTATTATCTCTATCAGATATCACTCTCGTAAGTGACCGTGAAGGGATTGGCAGCCCCTTTATCGCGTTGGTTGCGAGGTTCTTATTTGTTTGTGTAGGTACGAGGGACTTGCGTGTGGCCTCCTACTGGATTGATACCTTGGTTCTCAAAAACTAAGGGAAATACTTACGCTACATTGCTGCATCACCCTTTCCTCTTCAAGGGAAAACCAACGCAGTGCTCAAGAGGTAGCAGGAACTCGCTTACATAGTTCAATTCCCGAGAATCTTACAATGTCATTTCGGAAATTTGTGTTGCACCTTTCTTCTCAGTCATCCTGAGTCTGAGTTGTCCTGACACCAATCAGATCTGAATCTCAGTTAGATATGATGGTTGGAACATATTTCCAAGAGTTATAACATTGGTATTTATGTGACCCTGTAAGGTGATGTCGTGCCTAGCACACCTGTCCGGAGGACCTATTGTTATAGTTTCCTTTTTAGTAAGGTTAGTCCTTCTTCCATGAGGAAATTGTAAGCCTTATTCTATAAGTTGTTCCTGATGGATCCTTGTGTATCCAAAGTTCGACCTTTGCTTGAAGGCCATGTCAATGCTATCTCGAAGCATGTCTGTGGTACTCTGATCTTCAAAATGGTAAATTTTCTTTATCAATTATCCAAACATCATTGTATGGGTAATGTCATGAAATTCCTCCCCCTTACCTAAATGGTTTTCTACTTCTATCATGTCATGGAAATCTTGCTCTGTTTGTCGTTGGGAAGGAAATACCCTTGAAATATGTGCTTAAACACATTTTCCTTTCCATTGCTCTGTTGAAATTGATAATCATATTTTCCTTTACATTGTTTGGTTTGACCTTTCTGGTGATATATATGATCTAAGAAGTAATATTCTCTTGCTTAGGTAAGCACCTTGTTGTACCATTCTGTCAGTAAGACCCTGTTAATATTGTTGGTAACATTCGGTAACCACTGATGGATGAGAACTTTGCCTATTGGTCCGCCTCGTTCAACGAGCAGGAAAATGGTTCTCTTCGTCCCTTGCCCTTGGTACCGACGTTGTTGACAACATAACTGTCAGGCTATCCTTTGACATACCTTGCTATCTTAACCATGCAAGACGTCAGCGCTCCTTATCTACTTTTAACCCACGGTTCCACATGATCGAAACCTGACTCTCTTTTACACCCCTATGGCCAAAGATATTCCTCGCGCTTGGCTCCATATGTAATTCACGGGCCACCTTCCTAGTGATCTATTCTGGTATCGGACGCAATATTTCTTTTCGTTGCTCTGAACCCCTTTCACTATTTTGATTAGGCATCGGATGATTGCCTGTCCGTTTGAAACTTCTCATGGTACCTTTTTACCTTGCTCTCGATATTTTCTTAAGTTTCAAATTCGAGAGTTACTTTCCACCACCTTCCGTGATGTTATTCTGTGGATAAACAACCTTGTAGAGGTCTGCTCTTTCAAAGATACCCTTATCCTTTTCATAAGTACGATGGAGTTCCCGAAGAAAGGGTATTGACTTCGTCATGATGGCCTAAAACAGAGGAATGAAGACATCAATGTAATGGATCGATCTGTTCGAGAAGAGCAACCAAGACCAATAAGACTTGTTAGAATTTCGTGACCAAAACCTTTCCCCCTCACTCTACCTCTTAAATCTCGGGACGAGATTTCTTGTAGTGGAGGAGAATTGTAATGCCCGGAAATCAAGCTACTGTAATCCCCTGCTAATGATGCCATGTCATCACTGTTACTATTGCTAAGTCTCACGTTGATTCAAATCAATTCAAAATTCAAATTAAAAAATAAAGTCAAACAATTAAAGTTTTCTTATATCAAAAGTAAAGTGTTCGAAATGTGGAAAATAATCCATAAAGAATATTGGTGAATAAATCAACGTTTAATAAAATATTTAGGTGTCCTAAATATTTAAAACAGTAGCAAAAACAATGATTTAAATGTTTTTAAAATAATAAACCAATACTAAACTAGTTTATTTAGTCACCAAACTTAATGTGGCAGTAGCCAAAATTATAATAATATTTTATGTGCAATTCTTATATTTTCTATAAAACTATTTCGGTTTAAAAGAATTGGGAAAATTGAAACTACTAAAAGAAAAGGTATTACAAAAGTTCAAGTAGAGGAAAAGGCCCCTGCCCTGGGACTCATCCAGCCTGGTCGGCCCAGCCGGCCCAGCTCCCCATCCTATGTCATCTTCCCCGCGCCCCTGTTCACCCGACCGAGCGGGCGCGGTCGCCGTCGAACCCGCTCGTCCCCGTCCACGTCGTCGGCGAGGCGATTAGGTCGAACCCCGCGACCCCTTGGGCTCCCCACACCCCCACTCACCCCCTCCCAGATCCACTCCCCTCTCTCCCTCGATGCATCCGCCTCGCCCGAGCGGACTCGTCGACGCGTCGTTGTCACCGTCGCGGTCGCCGGCGTCCAGCCGTCACCGCGACTGGTCCAGGAGCTTCGGCGACCTCGACTCCTTCTCCCTGGCGATCTTTTCCGTCGCGGGGAGCAGTGCAGCGCCTCCATCACCTCGCCCCCTTCCGTCGCCCAATGTCGCTGCACCGCGTCGATCCACCTTGCCTCTGTGCTCCTAAACTGTCGCCGGCCTCCGCATCTCTCCATTCCATATCTTCACGCTCTAGTGTGCTCAGTCGCCGTCCCCGTGAAGCTGAGCTCCACCGTCCGCCATGGCCGCACGCCCCCGCGCTCGTCACGTCCATGCCCGTGACTGCGCACTGCGCGAGCTCGAAATGTCGTCGAAGTCCCCGCGCTCCCGTGTGCCTCGTCTGCGTCTCGCATCCGTGCGCTCGCCCGCCCACGGTCGCAGCGTTCCCCGCCCACCGTCCGTTCTGCTCCGCCGGCCACGCCTAGCCGCCACACCCCGCTGCCTGTTGCCGCGCTCCGCCCGCGTTGCCTTCGCCAGCCCGTGCCCAGCTCGCCCTGGCCGCGCCAGCGCCCGTCTCGGGCGCTCCCTGCTTGGCCGTTGCTGCCTTTTGATGTTGTTGCGGCCTTGCGTGTTGCTTGCTGCTGTCGCGCCGCTGACCGCTCTGCGCCGCCGCTACCTAGCGCCGCCACGGCCTCCTGCTGCTGCGCTTGGCCGGTCCCGCTTCCGTTAGCCGTGGCCCGCTGCTCTCAGCGCTCGCGCAGCCATGGCCGACCCCCAGTGTGCATGCGCGCATGGCCAAGAGGTCGGTGTTGCCTCTCACTGGGGAATCCTGGCCAGTTTAGATTAGTTTCTAATCTAATTAACCCCCTCCTAATTATTCAATGATTACTGGGCCCCCCTGGTAAATTAAACCTAGCTAAAGTAAATAAAATAGCAAGTCTAACAGATGTGCCAATGACACCTGGGCCCCCACCGGACCACTTTGACCAGTCAACTTTGCTGACTGGGCACTCCCAGTCAGTGACACATGGGACCCCTCTAGATTCCCTTTGACTTCGTTGACCAGTCAACTGGTCAACAATTGATTGGGCTGATTCAACCCCTGGACCCCATTGTCATACACCGAGGCTAGGGTAGCCCTAGGTAGCAAAAATTTATTCTGCTTTTATTTTTGAATAAAAATAAATCCAGTAATTTGGAAATTCATTAAAACTTTGAAAATTAATATAAAATAATCTGTGTTTCGGATGAAAGTACTTTGTACATGAAAATTGCTCCGAAAAATCCAGCGAATACGAATACACAGTCCGTTTGTCTGCCACACATCCCTAGCATAGCAAACATGCAACCGTCCCTCTCCGATTCGTTTATCCGAAAATGCCAAACACCGGGGATACTTTCCCATATGTTTTCCCCTTCGCCAGTAGCACCTAGTACTGCGTTAGGTCACCCAACACTGTGTATTGCCATGTTATGCTTTGTGTTGCTTTGATTGCTCTATTATATATTTGTGTTCCCCCTCCGTTACTTCTTTCCAGTAGACCTCGAGATTGCCGCCGATACCTCGTGATCGACTATGGTATTGACGACCCCTCCTTGCCAGAGCAACCAGACAAGCCCCCCCTTGATCAACCTGATATCGCCTATTCTTCTCTCTACTGCTTGCATTAGAGTAGTGTAGCATGTTACTGTTTCCGGTTAATCCTATTCTGTTTCATAGCCTGTAATTGTTGCTAGAGTTGTTGATAGCTTACCTGCAATCCTAAATGCTTAGTACAGGATGCTAGTTTATCATCAGTGGCCCTACATTCTTGTCCGTCTGCCATGTTATACTATCGGGCCGTGATCACTTGGGAGGTGATCACGGGTATATACTTATACATAATATGTGATACAAGTGGTGACTAAAGTTGGGTCGACTCGTAGAGTACCCGCAAGTGATTCCGATGAGGGGGCTGAAAGGACAGGTGGTTCCATCTCGGTAGAGGTGGGCCTGGGTTCCCGACAACCCCGACTGTTACTTTGTGGCAGAGCGACAGGGCAGGTTGAGACCACCTAGGAGAGAGGTGGTCCTGGCCCTGTTCGGCATCCGCGGAGACTTCACTTAACACGCTTCACGAGATCTTGGTATTTGATCTGAGTCTGGCCACTGACCAATACGCACTAACCAACTACGCGGGAACAGTTATGGGCACTCAACGTCGTGGTATCAGCCGAAGCCTTCTTGACATCAGCGACTGAGCGGCGCGCGCCGAGTTGGACCGTGTAACGCAACTTCCTTTGTAATGGAGGTTGCTAGGTCTGCTCACCGGCCGCCCACGCAACGTGCAGGTGTGCAGTGGGCGATGGGCCCAGACCCCTGCACCATAGGATTTAGACGGGCGTGCTGACCTCTCTGTTGTGCCTAGATAGGGCTGCAACGTGTTGATCTTTAGAGGCACAACCCCTAAATGTTAGGAGGCACCAAGAACAATGTTCTTGTCACAAGACTATCGGAACGGGCCTCACTAGAGCGACGAAGGGACCGAGGAGTAAAAACAATCCTACTCTCCGATATATATAATTCTAAGACTCAAAACATTTTGTTCTAGACTCAACAACATTAGTGATTCGGTCAAGAAGGGGGCTCCTAAGTCGGGGAAGGCTGTGATTACCAACTTGTAACACCCACAATGCGGCTATATCTCCCACGTGTCGGGGCACGACTTAGAGGCATAGCCGCATGGTAGGTCTGTGCAAGAGGGGTAATCTTCACACATCCCATGTACTGAATAAGAAAGGGATAAAGAGTTGGCTTACAATCGCCACTTCACACAATACATAAATAATCCATACATCATCCAAAGTACAATCAAAGGTCCGACTACGGAACCAAAATAAAGAAAGACAACCCCAAATGCTAGATCCCCGATCGTCCCCAACTGGGCTCCACTACTGATCATCCGGAAAAGAAACATAGTATCGTCCTGAATCCTCGTCGAACTCCCACTTGAGTTCGGTAGCGTCCTCTACACTGGCATCATCAGCACCTGCATCTGTTTGGAAGTATCCGTGAGTCACAAGGACTCAACAATATCACACCTGTGAGATCAAGACTATTTAAGCTTATGGGTAGGAAATGGTAGTGAGGTGGAGCTGCAGCAAGCACTAGCAATATGGTGGCTAACATACGCAAATGAGAGCGAGAAGAAAAGCAACGCACGGTCGAGAAGCTTTAAGTGATCAAGAAGTGATCCTGAAGCTACTTACGTCCAAGCATAACACAAGACCGTGTTCTCTTCCCGAACTCCGCCAAAAAGAGACCATCACGGCTACACACGCGGTTGATTCATTTTAATTAAGTTAAGTGTCAAGTTCTCTACAACCGGATATTAACAAATTTCCATCTGCCACATAACCGCGGGCACGGCACTCGAAAGTTTATACCCTGCAGGGGTGTCCCAACTTAGCCCATCACAAGCTCTCACGGTCAACGAAGGATATTCCTTTTCCCAGGAAGACCCGATCAGACTCAGAATCCCGGTTACAAGACATTTCGACAATGATAAAACAAGACCAGCAAAGCCGCCCAAATATGCCGACAAATCCCGATAGGAGCTGCACATATCTCGTTCTCAGGCCACACCGGATTGTCCAAACTTTCGGTAGGCCAGCCCAGGGTTGCCCCTGGTGGCCACCGGCGGCTGACAGGTTGGACCAACACTCAGAGGAGCACTGCCCCGCGGGTTTAAAATAAATATGACCCTTGAGTCTGCAGAACCCAAGGGAAAAAGGCTTAGGTGGCAAATGTTAAAACCAAGGTTGGGTCTTGCTGGAGGAGTTTTATTCAAAGCAAACTGTCAAGGGGTTCCCATAACACCCAACCGCGTAAGGAACGCAAAATCAAGGAACATAACACCGGTATGACGGAAACTAGGGCGGCAAGAGTGGAACAAAACACCAGGCATAAGGCCGAGCCTTCCACCCTTTACCAAGTATATAGGTGCATTAAAGTAAATAAGAGATAAAAATGATATCCCAACAATATCCATGTTCTAACAAGGAACAAACTTCATCTTTACCTGCAAGTACCAACGCTATAAGAGGGGTTGAGCAAAGCGGTAACATAGCCAAACAATGGTTTGCTAGGAAAGGTGGGTTAGAGGCTTGACATGGCAATATGGGAGGCATGATATAGCAAGTGCTAGGTAGCGCGGCATAGCAATAGAGCGAACAACTAGCAAGCAAAGATAGAAGTGATTTCGAGGGTATGGTCATCTTGCCTGCAAAGTTCTCAGAGTTGCCGAAATCTTGATCCTCGTAAGCGTACTCAACAGGTTCCTCGGTCACGAACTCGTCTCCCGGCTCTACCCAAAGCAAGAACACAAGCAAAGGACCAATAATCAATCACGATGCAATGCACAAGCAACATGATGCAATACATGGCATGATATGCGAGATGTGATATGCAATGCATATGCATGCTCTGGAAGGGAAAGGATGAACAAGGCATCAAATTGGCAAACCAAATATGCCGCTGGATAGATGAGATGATTTCGGTTGAAATCGATATAAAGATCACCGGAAACAAATGCATTGTTTGCAAATGGCAAGCAAAACAAGAATGACACAATTCTGTGATTAACAGCACGATGCCATCTAGAATTCAATAATAAACTAAGCTACTCCACCCCAACATAACAAAAAATCATATGGCAGTGATGTACACAAGATGCTTGACAAAACATGAACACTGAGCTATGGCTAAATCACACAAGAGCAGGTTCAAACAAGCATGGCAAAAGTGCAAAAGATATCAGCTTCATAGACTTAGTGAAAATACTAACATGGCATAAACAACATCAGGAAGGAATGTTTAGAGCTAGCAAACAACATGCTACAGGAACATATCATAGCAATACAAGGCATGGAATGAATCTACTAAATGCATAGAACAAAAGTCCCTTACTGAACATGAGCCAAAAAGGCACAGAAGATATGATGGCTCCCATGTAAACATATCAAGTTTTATAAACAGTTTCAAACTTAGCAGAAAACAGAGCATGGCATAAACAGATTTATGGAGGCAACTTTGCGAGCTCAAATCACTCACCACAAAGCATTGCATGACAAAACAAGCATAGAAACAGCAATTGACATGTTCATGAAGCTAACGATGGCAAGAGCAATTTCATAGCATGCATGGATCACTAGCAACAACCATGGCAATATTGATTAACATGTTAACATTCTGCCAGGAACATTTTATAGCAAAAATAGAGCAAGAATAAGACATGCTAGGGCACTCCATAATTGCAAACATGGGCATTGATGGATAGATCATAACCACATGTTCAAAACATCCTTACTGAAGTATCCCAAAATAAGCATGGATATCACTGTAGCATCAAGTTCACATGGCATCAAAATAACAGCAGGAAAAGGACTTAGCAAAATCCTAAGTCCCGAAAAACAGCAACATCACGGAGCCTAGTTTGCATGCTTGTGCTAGTTACCACATAGATCACAAAAATACAAGACAAGCACCTCTGTAAACATGGAATGATGTAGTTCAAAACACATGTAGAGCTCATGCTCATATGATGCACACATCAAATGCAACAAAAAAGACAAATCACCATGATCTGATAAGTACCAGCTCCTAACATTTTATAGCACTCTTTCATCAATGAAAATGGCATCAAGATGAACTCAAACAACATGCCACAATGTAAAGAAATGAAGACCATCTCACAATGAACATTTTGATATATCGTATGCATCAAACGGAGCTATGGTCATGGAGATATGAGGCGATGAACAGAAGCTTAAAATGTCACAGGGAAAAGACTTGGTGGCAATCACCTCGCCCAGATCTAGGGTTCTTCGTGGGCTCGCGAACCGAGGCCGGATCCGAGCTCGCCGGAGATGCGCCGGAGTTGGAGGACGCGGATCCGGTGAGGAGGAGGGCGGGAAGATCGCCGGAGCTCGCCAGGGACGGGGGTAGCCGAAGCCGGCGAGGATGAGGCGGCGGTGCGCAGGCGAGGCGGCGGGGAGCGGACGCGGCGGCAGCACTAGGAGGCGCGGGCGGCGAGGCGCGGTCGGGCCGCAGGGGCCGGGCGTGGGCCTAGCGGGCTTCGGCGGCGGTGGTGGAGCGCCACGTGGCGGCGTCTGAGTGGATGGGGCACGGCGCCATTCGGACGTGTCTGGCGCAGAGGGAGAGGGCGGATCTAGGGTTTCGCCCGAAATTTCGGAGGAGGAGGCCTTTTTATAGGTAGGAGGAGGTAGGAGTGTCCAAATGAGGTGTAGTTTTTGCCCACACGATCGTGATCCGACGACGGAGGACATGGAGGTGGTTTAGATGGGTTATTGGGCTGTTTTGGAGGGGTGTTGGGCTGCAACACAAAAGAGGCTTTCGCGGTTACTCGGTTAACCGTTGGAGCATCAAACGGCCTCCAAATGGGACAAAATTTGACAGGCGGTCTACCGGTGGTGTACCAAGGCCACTTGGCAAATCTCGGTCCATTCCGAGAATGTTTAATACCCGCTCATGAAAAGAGACAAGAGGGGTGCGCCGGGTGCATGAGGGAGTGCCGGATTGCAAAACGGACAACGGGGAAAATGCTCGGATGCATGAGACGAACATGAATGCAAATGCGATGCACATGATTCCATGATATGAAATGCATGACATGAACAAAAATGCAAAACAAAAGACAAAACCCCAACCACGAAGGGAATAACATATCGCATCTCCGGAAAAAGCAAGAGTCGGAGTTGCAAATATGGAATGTTGTATCCGGGGCATTACAACATGTATTCCGAATATAGTCATACATGATTATGGAAAAGAACTTGCATGACATCTTTTGTCCTACCCTCCCGTGGCAGAGGGGTCCTATTGGAAACTAAGGGATATTAAGGCCTCCTTTTAATAGAGTACCGGACCAAAGCATTAACACTTAGTGAATACATGAACTCCTCAAACTACGGTCATCACCGGGAGTGGTCCCAATTATTGTCACTTCGGGGTTGCCGGATCATAACACATAGTAGGTGACTATTGACTTGCAAGATAGGATCAAGAACTCACATATATTCATGAAAACATAATAGGTTCAGATCTGAAATCATGGCACTCGGGCCCTAGTGACAAGCATTAAGCATAGCAAAGTCATAGCAACATCAATCTTAGAACATAATGGATACTAGGGATCAAGCCCTAACAAAACTAACTCGATTACATGGTAAATCTCACCCAAACCATCACCGTCCAGCAAGCCTACGATGGGATTACTCACGCACGACGGAGAGCATCATGAAATTGGTGATGGAGGAAGGTTGATGATGACGATGGCGACGGATTCCCCTCTCCGGAGCCCCGAACGGACTCCAGATCAGCCCTCCCGAGGAAGATTAGGGCTTGGTGGCGGCTCCGTATCGTAAAACACGATGAATCCTTCTCTCTAATTTTTTTCTCACGAAAGTGAACATATGGAGTTGGAGTTGAGGTCGGTGGAGACCCAGGGGGCCCACAAGGCAGGGGGCGCGCCCCAGGGGGCGCCCTACACCCTCGTGGACAGGGTGTGGGCCCCCTGATGCTGATTCTTTCGCCAATATTTTTCATTAATTCCAAAACGTGTCTCTGCGGATTTTCAGGTCATTCCGAGAACTTCTATTTCTGCACAAAAATAACACCATGGCAGTTCTGCTGAAAACAGCGTCAGTCCGAGTTAGTTCCATTCAAATCATGCAAGTTAGAGTCCAAAAAAAGAGAAAAAGTGTTTGGAAAAGTAGATACGTTGGAGATGTATCAAGGTCCAGCATGTTTAAGATACACCCCAGTGGGTAGAATTGCAGAATAACTAATTATAGTTCGTTAAGACCAAAAGAGCAAAAAAAAGGCATGGCTTCCAAAATGGCAGGGTGTGATGCCCCGAGACCGATGTGCCAGGTGTCCTCCAGTTATTCGCTGTTGTTGCCTTGTCATTGCTTGCATGTCATGCATTGCATATCATGTCATCATGTGCATTTCATTTGCATACATGTTCGTCTCATGCATCCGAGCATTTTCCCCGTTGTCCGTTTGGCATACCGGCGCTTCTATGTCACCCGGCGTCCCTTTCTACCTCTTTTCATGTGTGGGTGTTAAACGTTTCCGGATTGGACCGAGACTTGTCATGCGGCCTTGGTTTACTATTGGTAGACCGCCTGTCAAGTTTCGTGCCATTTGGACTTCGTTTGATACTCCAACGGTTAACCGAGGGACCGAAAAGGCCTCGTGTGTGTTGCAGCCCAACACCCCTCCAAAGTGGCCCAAAACCCACCTAGACCTCCTCCATCATCTCAGTCGTTCGATCACGATCGCGTGGCCGAAAACCGCACCTCAGACTCTCCTAGCTCCCTCTACCTATAAATATGTGTCCCTCCCGGAATTTGCGCGCAGAGGAAACCCTAACCTCCTCCTCCGCGCGCTGCCGGACAATTCCTCCCGCGCCGGCCGGACATGTCCGCTGCGCCCTCCACCTCACTCCGGCCAATGAGGGCCTGCCACGTCACCCGCCGCCGCCTCCCGCGCCAATCGCGCCGCGCCACCTCAGCCGCGCCTCCCACCACCCGCCGAAGCCCGCCGGGGCCTGGGCGAGGCCCTCCCGGCCCATCTCGCCGCCGCCGTGCTTCGCGGGCACCCCGCCCGTACCCCGCCGGCCGCCTTCGCCCACGGTCGCCGGACCCGCTCCGCCGCCGTACGCCGGCGTCGCCACTTCACGTCTCCGCCGCCGACCGCCGCAGCTCCGCCGCCCTCGTCTTCCGCCAGCGTCCGCAGCACCGCTGCCCTTCCGGTGAGCCCGCGCCGCCCCGCGCCTAGCTCGCCAGCGTCGACCTCCTCCGCCGCCTTGCCTTCACGCCGCCGTCTGGCCACCTTCGGCCTCCCGCGCCGCCTCCCCTTCGTCGCCGGAACTCGAGGAGTTCGCTGGAGCTCGTCCCGCGCCGGATCCGAGGAAGATGGATCAGATCCACCACTTCCCCATCCAAACACGCCCCGTCTCAGATCTGCACCGCTCCATTCCGGATCTCCCCGTCCCGTTGACTTTCTCGGAGAGGTCTATTTTCTTCTAAGTCCCCAGATCCCAGTAATTTTTATGCACTTTCATCGCATCATAACTCATCATCCGTGGCTCCGTTTTGAGCGTGTAGCATATCAAAATGTTCATCTCGACGAGTACATCATTTCATCTCATTGCATCATTTTCATTTGAGATCATCTTGATGCCCGAATTTCTGTTGGAAGAAGGCTATGTGATGAATTTGCCAGATCTGTTTCAGCAAATGGCATTTTGTCATTTTTGCCATGTTTAATGCGTGCTTGATATGATCCTGAGCTCTACATGTGTTTTGTTATATGCCATGCCATGTTTACGTGGGTGTATGCCATGTATTTTTGTGATATGTGTGGTGACTAGCACAAGCTTGCAAAGTAGCGTAATCGGTAATGCTGATTTCAGGGACTTAGAATTTCTCCAAGTCCTTGTCCTGATTTTGTCGGTATGCCATATGTTCATGTTGGTTCCTAGTGATCCGTGCCTCTTTTGAGGATGATCATTAAGGATGTTTTGTTAATATTGTGGTGCTCTATCCATCGATGTCTTTGTTTGCATTTATGGAGCACCCTAGCTTAAGTCAATCGAGCTCTACTTTTGCTATAAAATGTTCCTGGCAGATCATTGACATGATTAGCGATTTTGCCGAGGTTGTTGCTATTGACCCGTGCTTGCTATGATGTTGTTCTTGCCATGTATAGCTTAGATGCCATGTATTCTTGATGGGTGTATGCTTAGTTTGTCATGCCATTCTCTGTAGTGAGTGCATCGAGCTCGTAAACATGCCTACTCGTTAATCTGTTTTGCATGCTCCAGTTTTTCACTAAGTCTGAATCTGATTATGTTTTTGCCATGTTCACATGCTTGCAATTGTATTTTCTGATCCCTTTTGGCTCAAGGTCACTAAGGGACTTTTGTTAAGTGCTTTGAGTAGCTTCATGCCATGCCTTGCTTTGCCATGATATGTTCCTGTAGCATGTAGTTTTCATGCTCTCAAGTGTGCTTCCTCATGATAAATTCCAGACTTGTGTTAGTTTCACTAAGTCTGAAACCTGTTATCATTTGCACTTTTGCCATGCTTGTTTGAACCTGTTAATGGATGAATTAGCCGTAGCTCAGTGTTCATCTTTTGACAAGCATCTTGAGTGGATCCCTGCCATGTATTTTCTTGCCATGCTTGAGTGATGTAGCATATTTATCTTGTTGCATTTAGTTGGTCACTTGCTGATTATCTTAGACCGGTGCCATATTTGTTTTGCTTGCCATTTCCAAACCGTGCTTCCGATTCCGGTGATATTTATATCGATTTAAACCAAAATCACATCACCTTTCCAGTGGCACTCTTGGATTTCCATGTTGAGGCCAGGTTCAATCATTCCTTTGCAAATCATGCATATGCATCTCATACCGCATCCCGCATATCATACCATGTTCATGTGTTGGTTGTTTACTATGTTGTGTGCTTCTTTCCGGTGTTGCTTCTTCGGGTTGGTTCCGGTAACGTCGTGATTGTGAGGACCCATTTGACTACGTCCGTTTGTCTTCTTCATGGACTCGTTCTTCTTCCTTGCGGGATTTCAGGCAAGATGATCATACCCTCGAAATCACTTCTATCTTTGCTTGCTAGTTGCTCGCTCTTTTGCTATGCCTATGCTGCGATACTTACCACTTGCTTATCATGCCTCCCATATTGTTGAGCCAAGCCTCTAAACCATCTTGTCCTAGCAAACCATTGTTTGGCTATGTAACCGCTTTGCTCAGCCCCTCTTATAGCGTTGTTAGTTGCAGGTGAAGATTGGAGCTTGTTCCATGTTGGAACATGGATATTTTGTTGGGATATCACAATATCTCTTATTTAATTAATGCATCTATATACTTGGTAAAGGGTGGAAGGCTCGGCCTTATGCCTGGTGTTTTGTTCCACTCTTGCCGCCCTAGTTTCCGTCATATCGGTGTTATGTTCCCGGATTTTGCGTTCCTTACGCGGTTGGGTTATAATGGGAACCCCTTGACAGTTTGCTTTGAATAAAACTCCTCCAGCAAGGCCCAACCTTGGTTTTACCATTCGCCACCTAGCCTCTTTTTCCCTTGGGTTAGGCCAGCCCAAGGGTCATCTTTGTTTTAACCCCCTCGGGCCAGTGCTTGTCGAAGTGTTGGTCCAAACTGAGTAGACTGCGGGGCCACCTCGGGGAAACTAGAGGGATGGTTTTACTCGTAGGATGTCTCATCCGGTGTTGCCCTAAGAACGAGATATGTGCAGCTCCTTTCAGGATGTCGGCGCATCGGGCGGTTATCGGGTGGTAGGTGCGACATATGCCAATGGGTGGCTTATCATTGTGGGAGCCAGTAAGACGTCGTCGGTGCCTGGAAGTGGGATGAGGCGAAGACATGCACGCCGGCGAATCTTACCCAGCTTCAGGGCTCTCCGTGGAGATAACACCCCTACTACTGCTCTGCGGGGTCTCCGCATGATCACTAGATGAACGAGTGGCTACAAGATGCTCCTTGAGCTGTTTGGCGAGAAGAAGAATAAGGGCACGGCTAGCTCTCCTCTCCTCTCTATGTGGTGTCTAAAAATAGCTCAGATCAACCCTTTGCATGGGTGCCCCGGGGGGTTTATATAGGCCCACCCCCCGGGGGTACAATGGTAATCCGGCTGGGCGTGGGCCCTAGCCGTCTGTGTCTATGCTTGCCGGCTTCTGCGCCGGCTGCTAGGGCCCGCCGGCTGGTGGGGCCCGCCGGTTGCCGGCTCCTTGGTCGACAGGCAGGCCCCACTGTCAAGGGCCTTGTCGGTGGCTGGTTACTGTTGCCTCAAACCTGGTGACGAGGGCTTCGCCGAGGTAAGCGTGGCTATAGTGCCGCCGCCCGGCGGGCGATCGCTGTAGCCTCACCTCGTCTTGTCTCCTTAATGGGGCGTCCCCTTCGAGGGAGGAAGCAAGCCGGCTGTGGGGAGCCGGCCCTGTCTTGGGGTGTCTCTCTGCCTGAAGGGGCCCACCGCCCGTGGGCCGTGCTGACAGCCCGTCGTGGGTGGCATCAGGGTCAACATGGCAACAGTGCCGCGCCAGACGGGTCATGGCCACCCCGTACGGCGCAATGTGCCAGGCGTGCTCCGGGATTCGGGGGTGGCAGGCTTTACTGTAGCCACGCCCTGCCACATCGTCGTTACGTGGATGTAGACTTCGAGGGTACAATCTTGACCGCTTTGTGGGAGTCGGCTTCTCGCGGCCGGATTCTTGGAGCCGGCCCTCCCACGACTTTCTTCATGAGGGCTAAAGCCGGGCCGCCTTCCGATAGTCGGCCTGGGAGACAGCCGGCAAGGGGAAGGCGGCCCCACGTCTTGGATTCTTGTGGGCCGGATCGGCTCGTAATTTTTTCAGAAGGGTCAGGGGGAGCCGGCTAGGCTACCCGTGGTCGTTTACTCCAACAGTAGTCCCCGAAGCTGATCGAGCTTCGAGGCTGACAAAGGGACGAGAAGCTTGGTCAGCTTCCTATCCTGAGGAGCCGGCTTTGCTTATGCGCGCCGTCTTCGGAAAGCTCCGTATCTTGTAGGCGGGAACGTGGGTCGGCCTGCGAGCTGACCGCGCGCCACCCCGCGGGCCACGTGGCAAGGAAAGCCTGCCAACGCACGCGTGCGATGGGACGCCACCGCAGGCCCGGGCCCGCCACTTCAAGGCCTCGGCCCAAGCACGGATCTTCCGTGGCCCACAACGGACTGCTCGCCTTCCCGCGGCGGTTTCATTTCGTCATCACGGCGCAATAATCATGGGACGTGGGGAGTGGGCGCAGTTGATCCCACGTTCCCCCACACCACGCCTCCTCGGCTCCGCCGCGCGGGTCTATAAGTAGGGGGAGGAAAGGGAGCGGCAGAGGCTCACACGCTCTCCCTCGCTCCACCCCTTCTCACCTTCCTTCTCCTTCCTTCCGCCACCGCAGCGACCCATTGCCGCGCCGCTCCGCCGTCAGACCTCTCGGTTCCTTTGGTCTCGCCATAGCGGGGTCGTGCGCGTCTCCGCCGTCGCATCTCCTTGTTCCTCGCCACGTCGCTCCCATGGTGTTGTCGCCGCGTCGCTCCCGCCGTCGCCCACTACTTCCCCTGGCGAATTCCCGTAACTCTTCGGTACTCCGAAAAATACCCGAACCACTCAGAACCTTTCCGATGTCCGAATATAGCCTTCCAATATATCGATCTTTACGTCTCGACCATTTCGAGACTCCTCGTCATGTCCGTGATCTCATTCGGGACTCCGAACAAACTTCGGTCATCAAATCACATAACTCATAATACAAATCGTCATCGAACGTTAAGCGTGCGGACCCTACGGGTTCGAGAACTATGTAGACATTACCGAGACACATCTCCGGTCAATAACCAATAGCGGAACCTGGATGCTCATATTGGCTCCTACATATTCTACGAATATCTTTATCGGTCAAACTGCATAACAACATACGTTGTTCCCTTTGTCATCGATATGTTACTTGCCCGAGATTCGATCGTCTGTATCATCATACCTAGTTCAATCTTTTTACCGGCAAGTCTCTTTACTCGTTACGTAATGCATCATCCCGAAACTAACTCATTAGTCACATTGCTTGCAAGGCTTATAGTGATGTGCATTACCGAGAGGGCCCAGAGATACCTCTCCGACAGTCGAAGTGACAAATCCTAATCTCGATCTATGCCAACTCAACAAATACCATCGGAGACACCTGTAGAGCATCTTTATAATCACCTAGTTACGTTGTGACGTTTGATAGCACACTAAGTGTTCCTTCGGTATTCGGGAGTTGCATAATCTCATAGTCATAGGAACATGTATAAGTCATGAAGAAAGCAATAGCAATAAATTAAACGATCATTATGCTAAGCTAATGGATGGGTCTTGTCCATCACATCATTCTCTAATGATGTGAGACAGTTCATCAAATGACAACACATGTCTATGGCTAGGAAACTTAACCATCTTTGATTAATGAGCTAGTCTAGTAGAGGCATACTAGGGACACTCTGTTTGTCTATGTATTCACACATGTACTAAGTTTCCGGTTAATACAATGCTAGCATGAATAATAAACATTTATCATGATATAAGGAAATATAAATAACAACTTTATTATTGCCTCTAGGGCATATTTCCTTCAGTCTCCCACTTGCACTAGAGTCAATAATCTAGTTCACATCGCCATGTGATTTAACACAATAGTTCACATCACCATGTGATTAGTTCACATCGCCATGTGACTAATACACAAAGGGTTTTACTAGAGTCAATAATCTAGTTCACGTCGCTATGTGATTAACACCCAAAGAGTACTAAGGTGTGATCATGTTTTGCTTGTGACAGAATCTTAGTCAATGGGTCTGTCACATTTAGAGCCGTATGTATTTTGCAAATTTCTATGTCTACAATGCTCTGCACGGAGCTACTCTAGCTAATTGCTCCCACTTTCAATATGTATCCAAATTGAGACTTAGAGTCATCCGGATCAGTGTCAAAGCTTGTATCGGCGTAACTCTTTACGACAAACTCTTTATCACCTCCATAATCGAGAAATGTCTCCTTATTCCACTAAGGATAATTTTGACCGTTGTCCAGTGATCCACTCCTGGATCACTATTGTACCCTCTTGCCAAACTCATGGTGAGGTTCACAATAGGACTGGTACACAGCATAGCATACTTCATAGAACCTATGACTGAGGCATAGGGAATTAATTTTCATTCTCTTTCTATTTTCTATAGTGGTCGGGCATTGAGTCTGACTCAACTTCACACCTTGCAACACAGGCAAGAACTCCTTCTTCGATTGTTTCATTTTGAACTACTTCAAAATCTTGCCAAAGTATGTACTCATTGAAAAAACTCATCAAGCATCTTGTTCTATCTCTATAGATCTTGATGCTCAATATGTAAGCAGTTTCACCGAAGTCTTTCTTTGAAAAACTCCTTTCAAACACTGCTTTATGCATTCCAGAAAAATTCTACATTATTTCTGATCAACAATATGTCATTCACATATACTTATCAGAAATGCTGTAGTGCTCCCACTCACTTTCTTGTAAATACAGGCTTCTCAAAAAGTCTATATAAAACCATATGCTTTGATCACACTATCAAAGCGTATATTCCAACTCCGAGATGCTTACACCAGTCCATAGATGGATCGCTGGAGCTTACACACTTTGTTAGAACCTTTAGGATTGACAAAACCTTCTTGTTGCATCATATACAACTCTTCTTTAAGAAATACATTAAGGAATGTAGTTTTGACATCCATTTGCTAGATTTCATAAAATGTGGCAATTGCTAACATGATTCGGACAGACTTAAGCATCGCTACGAGTGAGAAAATCTCATCATAGTCAACACCTTGAACTTGTCAAAAACCTTTTGCGACAATTCGAGCTTTGTAGATAGTAACACTACTATCAGTGTATGCATTCCTCTTGAAGATCCATTTATTCTCAATGGCTTGCCGATCATCAGGCAAGTCAACCAAAGTCCACACTTTATTCTCATACATGGATCCCATCTCAGATTTTATGGCCTCAAGCCATGTCGCGGAATCTGGGCTCATCATCGCTTCCTCAT
Source organism: Triticum urartu (assembly GCF_003073215.2). Taxonomy (NCBI): domain Eukaryota; kingdom Viridiplantae; phylum Streptophyta; class Magnoliopsida; order Poales; family Poaceae; genus Triticum; species Triticum urartu. Next base: position 541,219,778 of record NC_053025.1, on the reverse strand, counting down.
AGTTCATAGGTTCGTCATGGTCAAGTAACATGACCTCCAGAACAGGATTACCGTACCACTCTGGTGCGGATCTTACTCTGGTTGACCTACGAGGTTTGATAGTAACTTGATCAGAAGTTTCATGATCATCATCATTAGCTTCCTCACTAATTGGTGTAGGAATCACTAGAACTGATTTCTGTGATGAACTATTTTCCAATAAGGGAGCAGGTACAGTTACCTCATCAAGTTCTATTTTCCTCCCACTCACTTATTTCGAGAGAAACTCCTTCTCTAGAAAGGATCCATTCTTAGCAATGAAAATCTTGCCTTCGGATCTGTGATAGAAGGTGTACCCAATAGTTTCCTTTGGGTATCCTATGAAGGCACATTTCTCCAATTTGGGTTCGAGCTTATCAGGTTGAAGCTTTTTCACATAAGCATCGTAGCCCCAAACTTTAAGAAATGACAACGTAGGTTTCTTGCCAAACCATAGTTCATATGGTGTCGTCTCAATGGATTTAGATGGTGCCCTATTTAACGTGAATGTAGTTGTCTCTAATGCATAACCCCAAAAAAATAGTGGTAAATCGGTAAGAGACATCATAGATCGCACCATATCTAATAAAGCACGGTTATGATGTTCGGACACACCATTACGCTGTGGTGTTCCAGGTGGCGTGAGTTGCGGAACCATTCCGCATTGTTTCAAATGAAGACCAAACTCATAACTCAAATATTCACCTCCACGATCAGATCGTAGAAACTTTATTTTATTGTTACGACGATTTTCCACTTCACTCTGAAATTCTTTGAACTTTTCAAATGTTTCAGACTTATGTTTCATCAAGTAGATATACCCATATCTGCTCAAATCATCTGTGAAGGTCAGAAAATAATGATACCCGCCATGAGCATCAACACTCATTGGACCGCATACATTAGTATGAATTATTTCCAATAAGTCTATTGCTCGCTCCATGGTTCCGGAGAATGGAGTCTTAGTCATCTTGTCCATGAGGCATGGTTCGCAAGCATCAAGTGATTCATAATCAAGTGATTCCAAAAGCCTATCAGCATGGAGTTTCGCTTTACACCAATATGACCTAAACGACAGTGCCACAAATATGATGCACTATCATTATCAACTTTGCATCTTTTGGCATCAATATTATGAATATGTGTATCACTACGATCGAGATTCAATAGACCATTCACCTTAGGTGTATGAACACAGAAGGTTTTATTCATGTAAACAGAATAACAATTATTCTTTGACTTAAACGAATAACCGTATTGCAATAAACATGATCCAATCATATTATGCTCAACGCAAACACCAAATAACATTTATTTTAGGTTTAACACTAATCCCGAAGGTAAAGGGAGTGTGCGATGGTGATCTTATCAACCTTAGAATCACTTCCAACACACATCGTCACCTTGCCCTCAACTAGTCTTTGTTCATTTTGTAACTCCTGTTTCGAGTTACTAATCACAGCAACTGAACCAGTATCAAATACCCAGGGGCTACTTTTCCATCCTTCTTATCCGCCAAGTATTTGGGGTAGTTACGCTTCCAGTGACCATTTCCTTCCAGTAGAAGCACTCAGTTTTAGTCTTGGGTCTACCTTTGGGCTTCTTCATGGGAGTGGAAGCTTGCTTGCCATTCTTCTTGAAGTTCCCTTTCTTTCCCTTGCCCTTTTACTTGAAACTAGTGGTCTTGTCAACCATCAACATTTGATGCTTTTCTTGATTTCTATCTTCGTCGATTTCAGCATCACGAAGAGCTCGGGAATTGTTTTCGTCATCCCTTGCATATTATAGTTCATCACGAAGTTCCAGTAACTTGGTGATAGTGACTAGAGAACTCTGTCAATCACTATATTATTTGGAAGATTAACTCCCAGTTGATTCAAGCGATTGTAGTACTCAGACATTCTGAGCACATGCTCACTGGTTGAGCTATTCTCCTCCATCTTGTAGGCAAAGTACTTGTCAGAGGTCTCATACCTCTCGGCATGAGTCTCGGGCATGAGTCTGAAGTTTGCTAGAGAACTTGAGCACTTCAATTGTATGTTACCATACAAGTTTATGTCGGAGTCACTAAGCTTCCTGCATCGTGGAGGAACTTTGCTACTTTACTGAAGCATAAGAGGCAGGAGTTTTCCATTCCGGATCTCATTGGTACTCTTGATGTGGAAGAAAAGGCGAGAGCAAAGGACACACGTGCTCGAGGTATTGAGGGAGGATCTAGTGCCAATCTGGTACAGAAGAAAAACCTCCAGCCCCACAAGTTCAAGAACAAGGGCAAGTTTGATGGTAAAGCAAAGTTTGATGGGAAGAACAAGGCTGCACAGCACACGAACTTCAAGAAGAAGAATGACAAGAATAAAGGTGTTTGTCATGTGTGTGGAGATCCTGATCATGGGGCTCCTAGTTGCCCTAATCGCTATGACAAGCGTCATCTTGGGAAAGGCATCAAGACCGCTAATGTTTTCATTGGAGACACTAACATGAAGGATGCTGGGTATGGTATATTTCCCACTATTCTTTCAGTATGTCATTCTCCTGATTGGTTGATTGACACGGGTGCTAATGTCCCCACCGTGCTGATGGGCAATGGTTCAAGTGCTTCCTTTTCACTGGTTGAGCTATTCTCCTGCATCTTGTAGGCAAAGTATTTGTCAGAGGTCTCATACCTCTCGACTTGGGCATGAGTCTGAAATACCAATTTCAGCTCTTGGAACATCTTATATGCTCCTTGGAATTCAAAAAGTTTTTGAAGTCCCGGTTCTAAGCCGTAAAGCATAGCGCACTAAACTATCAAGTAGTCATCATACCGAGCTTGCCAAACATTCATAACGTCCGCATCTGATCCTACAATAGGTCCGTCACCTAGTGGTGCATCAAGGACATAATTCTTCTATGCAGCAATGAGGATAATCCTTAGATCACGGATCTAGTCCGCATCATTGCTACTATCATATTTCAGCATAGTTTTTCTCAAGGAACATATCAAAAATAAAACAAGGAAGCTCTATACGCAAGCAATTGATCTACAACATAGATATGCAAATACTATCAGGACTAAGTTCATGATAAATTTAAGTTCAATTAATCATATTACTTAAGAACTCCCACTTAGATAGACATCCCTCTACTCATCTAAATGATCACATGATCCATATCAACTAAACCATGTCCGATCATCACATGAGATGGAGTAGTTTTCAATGGTGAACATCACTATGTTGATCATATCTACTATATGATTCATGCTCGACCTTGCGGTCCCTATGTTCCGAGGCCATATCTGCATATGCTAGGCTTGTCAAGTTTAACCCGAGTATTCTGCGTGTACAAAACTGGCTTGCACCCGTTGTATGTAAACATAGAGCTTATCACACCCGATCATCACGTGGTGTCTCAGCATGACGAACTGTAGCAGATAGTGCAACTATCCCTGGGTGGTCTTGGTAATTCCTAACAACATATAGTTCATTGAGCTATTGCTATTTCAAGATAAACATTTCAGGAAAGCTCAATGATTGTCATGGCATGGATGAGGAAAGTGGATCCCTCAAAATTCTAAGGACAAAGAATTGGCTCAAGCTCAAGGCTTAGGACTCTACATCTTTTCATTTTAAGTGATCCAAGATCACATTGAGTCCATAGGAAAAGCCAATACTATTAAGAGGGGATGAGGTGTTGCCTAATGGCTTACTTGCTCAACGTGCTTAGTGATATGCTCCAAAATCCCTCAAGTACTTTCTCACATCAACATATGTCCCAAACCGAAAGTCAAACTCGGCCCCACCGAAACTTTCTATCCGGCGCCACCGAGTTCAGTTGACATAGCCACTGCCAGAAACCCTAGTCTTTTCGGTCTCACCAATAGGGATCTCGGTCTCACCGAGATGGGATTGTAATCTCTCTGTTTCCCTTTGTAAAGTTTCGGTCCAACCACGATGAGCGATCGGTCCCACCGAGATTGCAATGCAAACTCTCTATTTACCTTTCATAACGTTTCGGTCCAACCGAGATGAGCGAATCGGTCCCACCGAGTTTGCCTGACCAACGCTTGGTTAGTCCATTACCAAAATCGGTCTCACCGAGTTTGTGTAATCGGTCTCACAGAGATTACGTTATACCCTAACCCTAGCACATCGGTCCCACCGAATCGATTATATCAGTCCCACCAAAAACCCTAACGGTCACATTTTGAACTAAATCGGTCTGACCGAGTTGTATGATTCGGTCCCACCGAGTTTGGTGATTTGTGTGTAACGGATAGATTTTGTGTGGAGGCTATTTATACCCCTCCACCCACTCTTCATTCAAGGAGAGAGCCATCAGAATATGCCTACACTTCCAACATACATTTTCTGAGAGAGAACCACCTACACTTGTGTTGAGGTCAAGATATTCCACTCTAGCCACATAAATCTTGATCTCTAGCCTTCCCCAAGTTGCTTTCCACTCAAATCATCTTTCCACCAAATCCAAATCCTCTAAGAGAGAGTTGAGTGTTGGGGAGACTATCATTTGAAGCACAAGAGCAATGAGTTCATCATCAACACACAAATTGCTACCTCTTGTACAGTGGTGTCTCCTAGATTGGTTAGTTGTCACTTGGGAGCCTCCGTCAAGATTATGGAGTTGAACCAAGGAGTTTGTAAGGGCAAGGAGATCGCCTCCTTCGTGAAGATGTACCCGAGTGAGGCAAGTCCTTCATGGGCGACGACCATGGTGGGATAGACAAGGTTGCTTATTCGTGGACCCTTCGCGGGTGGAGCCCTCCGTGGACTCGCGCAACCATTACCCTTCGTGGGTTGAAGTCTCCATCAACGTGGATGTACGATAGCACCACCTATCGGAACCACGCCAAAAATCTTCGTGTCTCCAATTATGTTTGCACACTCCAAACTCCTCCCTTTACCTTCATATGCAATTGTTTTACTTTCCGCTGCTATACTCTTAGAATTGCATGTGTAGGTTGATTGCTTGACTTGTGCTTAGTTGCTAAAATCTTCCTAGAACTAAAATTGGGAAAAGGCTAGATTTTTATTTGGTCAAGTAGTCTAATCACCCCCCCTCTAGACATACTTTCGATCCTACAAGTGGTATCAGAGCTTTGGTTTCCATTCGCTTTGATTTCCATAGCTTTTGGTGGTCATAGCCTTGGTTTCACAACCTAGGAGAGTATGGCGTCTAGTGAGGGAAATTATCACCATAGAGGTCCTTACTTTGATGGTACAAATTTTGCTAGTTGGAAGCATAAGATGAAAATGCATATTCTTGGGCATAACCCCGCCTTTTGGGCTATTTTGTGTATTGGCTTGCAAGGTGAATTATTTGATGGGAGAGAACCAAATCGTGAAGCTACCGCGGAAGAGTTGAAGATGCTACAATACAATGCTCAAGCTTGTGATATTCTCTTCAACGGATTATGCCCCGAAGAATTCAACAAAATCAGCCGTCTTGAGAATGCAAAGGAAATTTGGGATACTTTGATTGATATGCACGAAGGTACCGAATCTGTCAAGGAATCCAAATTGGATGTGCTTCAAAGTCAGCTTGACAAGTTCAAAATGAAGGATGGTGAAGGCGTCGCTGAAATGTACTCTAGGCTTGCTCTCATCACAAATGAGATTGCCGGCTTAGGAAGTGAAGAGATTAGCGATAGATTCATCATCAAGAAGATCCTAAGAGCCTTGGATGGAAAATATGATACCGTGTGCACATTGATCCTAATGATGCCCAATTACAAAGATCTCAAGCCAACGGAAGTTATTGGAAGAAGTGTTGCTCATGAGATGTCACTCAAGGATAAGGAAGAGTGTCGGTGTCAAAACCGGCGGATCTCGGGTAGGGGGTCCCGAACTGTGCGTCTAAGGCGGATGGTAACAGGAGGCAGGGGACACAATGTTTTACCCAGGTTTGGGCCCTCTTGATGGAGGTAAAACCCTACGTCCTGCTTGATTAATATTGATGATATGGGTAGTACAAGAGTAGATCTACCACGAGATCAGAGAGGCTAAACCGTAGAAGCTAGCCTATGGTATGATTGTATGTTGTCTTACGGACTAAACCCTCCAGTTTATATAGACACCGGAGGGGCTAGGGTTACACAAGGTCGGTTACAAAGGAGGAGATATACATATCCGTATTGCCTAGCTTGCCTTCCACGCCAAGTAGAGTCCCATCCGGACACGAGATGAAGTCTTGAATCTTATATCTTCATAGTCTAACAGTCCGGCTGTCCGGAGACCCCCTAATCCAGGACTCCCACAGTAGCCCCTGAACTAGGCTTTCAATGACGATGAGTCCGGCGCGCAGTATTGTCTTCGGCATTGCAAGGCGGGTTCCTCCTCCGAATATACCATGGTAGAATTTGAATATAAGGATAGTGTCCGACGCTGCAAAATAAGTTCCACATACCACCGTAGAGAGAATAATATTTCCACAAATCCAATTTGCTGACTTGTTTTGGCAACACGACATTATGTCACAGCCCGGTGATTATTCAAACTGTTTCCTTTAACTAGCCCCGCACATAACGCGAGGCAGTTTTTTGATACGTCTTGTCAAAGCAGAGATCGTGTCCCCTTATCACGGGATTCTCATCAATACGGGTGTGGGTAACCCAACCACGCCATCGACTATGGCGCTTGGGGGATAAGCGAGTTTTACAAGGCTAGTGGGGACGCATAGTTTCGTCCACCCATATAAAGGGATAAGGATTTACCATTTCATCCACGCCTTCTTCCTCCTTTGCTCATCCATTTTCGCGCACTCAAGCTCCAACACCCAAGTCCACATTTCCCACCTCGACCTTCTCCAACCACGTCCGTAGTGGGAGGCAGGTGGATGGTCTCCTCCATCACGGAGGGACACGTCAAGAAGCTGAGGAAAGCCGGATACTTACCTGACGACATCGCGCATCGGCTCCCAGAGGAGGGGCAGCTCATCCCCACCCCCAGGCCCCATGAGAGGGTAGTGTTCCTCACCCATTTCCTCCGCGGACTGGGATTTCCTCTCCACCCATTTGTCCGGGGGCTCATGTTCTACTATGGCCTGGACTTCCATGATCTGGCCCCAAACTTCATCCTCAACATCTCGGCGTTTATCGTCCTGTGCGAGGCTTTCCTCTGCATCAAGCCCCACTTCGGCTTATGGCTGAAGACTTTCAATGTCAAGCCGAAGGTAGTGAGCGGCCGCCAGGCGGAGTGCGGAGGCGCCATGGTGGGCAAGATGCCCAACGTCGTATGGCCCGAGGGCTCCTTCGTGGAGACCATAAAGGGGTGGCAATCGGGGTGGTTCTACATCACCGAGCCGCGTGACCCTACATGGGTAGCGGCCCCCGAGTTTCGATCTGGCTTCCCCACACGGCTTACCTCCTGGCAAGAGAAGGGCCTGTCCTGGGGTAGTTCGGGAGAGCTGACCGGACTCCAAACATGTATTCAAAACATGGTGAACAAGAAGCTCAAACTTGTCAACGTAGTCCAGGTCATGCTCCACCGTCGGATCAACCTGTGCCAACAACGGGCCTTCAACTTGTGGGAGTTCGACCCAGCGCAGCACCGAACTCTGAACAGGCTCTTCGACACAACTCACGAAGATGCCTGGAGGGTGCTATTCAAGAGCGTCGAGGTCCCCCCTCCCATTACTGAGGATCGCGGATTCAGCGCGAAGTGCCAAGCCAGTGCGGTAAGCTGCTTTACCTCTTACAGGATACTTATTTTTCATAGATTGACTCCATGCGGGATCTAAACTCTCGTACCTTTGACAGGACTGGCAGTAGACGGCCGGACAGATCGACTGTCCGCTTCTTTGCCCGAAGGCCCAGCAGACGCTCTTCTGGCGAAGATGCTAACTCCGGCTCCTTATACGGTGCCGGAGAAGACCAGGAAGGCCAAGGGAACCCGAAAGAGTTCCCGACGCCAGGCGTCATCGGACTCACCGTTCGAGGACTCTACAACGCAATCCTTCCCGGAAGACGAGGAGGCAGAAGAAGATGCTCCCCCTCCAGACGGGGAAGACAAGAAAAGGAAGGCCGCCCCAACTGGGGAGGCCGAAGGGTCCAAGAAGGGGAGGACTCTCCTTCCGGGCAGCTCTACCACCGCCGCCGACGGCGAAGACGAGTGGCTGCCCAGGGCCAAGCCCCTGGGGAAGTCGTAAGTATTTGGATACCAGAGTAACTCATAGTATTCCTTTGCCGCACTACTTCACCTACCGCCGAAATATGATTATGCAGGCCGCCCCGAGCCCGTATCGATGTATCATCGGACGGCTCCCTGGGCTCGTCGGACATGGATAGTGATCCAGTCCCGACCGCCACCTCCCCTCATCCTACGGACGACACCGAGGTGCTGTCTCACGAGGCACCGAGTCGAGGGGAGACAGTCCCGGAGGCGCCTCAAGGCGGCCTCCCAGACTCCGAGAGCCGAGGGGACAAGGCCCCTGAGAGCTCCGAGTTCGGCCCTCAGCCGAACACCGCGCCGGAACCTCCAGTGGTTCCAGGCTCGGGCAGGCGGCCTCCTTCTACGAGGGGAGAGACACTTGTACCGGTGACCTCTGTCCATCCAGAGGTGCCGGACAATCTATTGGAAGCGCTTCGCAACGCTTCCATCGACGAGGAGCACCGCACTATCATGAGTGCGGTGATCCAGAAGGCTCAGTCCGCCAAGAGCGGATTGACTGAAGCCTGTGCCAGCCTTCTAACAGGCTTTGAGGTAAGTGTTTGAACTATAGGAAAATATTACCGCATAGACAGCAGCCCGTGATGCTCTGTTCGGTGTTCACAAAGAAAAGCCGAACAGAGGATCAAACAATATTGCAGGAGTCTAATATGAGTATGTCAATATGCATATGCAAGCTTTGCTGCTGGCGTCAGCCGCACTGACTGCGGAGGTCGCCGTACTGAAGCAGGACCTTAAAGGGTCCCAGGACGAGCTCGGTCTTGCCAAGAGGCGGCTCGAGGAGAACAAAGGTAAGTAGTACCTAGTCTGTGGATATGTATAGAAAGAGTGCGATTGCAAAATGACAGGATCATCGTGAATTTGCCAGGGGCCACGACCGAAGTGGCGACCCTAAAGCAAGCGCTGTCCGAGGCCGAAGATAAAGCGGCCAAGGAGCACATTGAGCGAGAAAAGCAAGAGGTTCGGGTGGGCGAGGTGCAGCAAGAGCTCCAGGCTCTCGTGACGAAGCACGAGGTGTTGGAGCTTGACTCGAAGACGCGAGAGTCTGAGCTTGCCGCGGCCCTCGAGAGCGCAAAAAGTGCCAAGGCCGAAGCCCAAAAGGCCCTCTAGGAGATCGACGCAATGAAGAAGATAGCAGCGGGTAAGGCATTCTATATGCAGAGCAAGCATGTAAAAGTAAACTACCGATTACTTACCCGAATTCGGAGCTCTCCAGGAGCATTCGCAGATTTGCCCCGCAGCGTGTCGGATGCCACACAGTTTTACCAGGCCGAGGAGGGAAGCTCAACGGAGAAGTTGTTCTGGTCTCAGTATACTGAGACTGAACACCCAATGCCTCTGAGCGACCAACTAAAGCAGCTGGTCGAGCTGCACAAGGCGGCCGAACAGGCCATGAAGGGCCTTATAGTCCGGCTGTGGCCTGGCGACGCCCTTCCGAACAGCTACTTCGGCCTGGTGAGGCAGCTTGTGGATGCCTACCCACGGCTGGAGGTCGTCAAGCGGTCCGTCTGCATCGAAGGTGCATGCCGGGCTTTCGCCTGTGTGAAGGTGTAGTGGGCCAAGCTAGACGTTGTGAAGCTGATCAAGGAAGGGCCGCTGCAGGGCAAGGAGCATCGCACCCCTGAGATTTCTTATGAGGGTGTCCTAAAGGGTGCCCGTCTTGTAGCGGACGAATGTTCAAAGGATGTAATATTTGAGTAAACTTGCTTGTGTGATCCTATATGATGAAAACTTGTTTCATATGCGCTATGCAAAGCTTGTGTGAATTTAAAATATTACCTTCTGTTTGGCTGTTTATCCAATCTGAGAGATGGCTAGTCCTCGGCTTCTGCCCCCATGCCACGAGTGCTGGGGTGTTCGGGATAAACCCGAGCACTCTTGTTCCCATGTTTGGGTCCTTCGAGGGAGGTGCTCAGCACAACGAACAAGGCAACCGGACTAATAATGCTTTATCACTCTCACTTAGCCATAGAATTCTATAATTTTAAATTTCGGCGAAGCCCCTGGTATTCAGAAGGCCGAATTCGGGGCACGATACATGCCTTTAAGCCGGACAGGGTCGGCCCCTCGCTCTAAGTGGCATAAGTCTTTAGGGACTCGAAAACCTCGCCGAACAGCGACCAGTCTCTCGCCTTATCACGACAGTCAGTTTTAGCTTTCTCTACTGAGGTGCTTTAGCCCAGCAGAACCGGGGCACAATCGCAGTAGTTCTCCTAGCGCTACCTTAGCCGATAGAGCGGAACGTAAGGTATCAAAACATAGGAGCCAGGCAAACCCAACATTTGACCAAAGACATGATTCGGAGCTGATGCATATAATGCTATAAGTTTGGGGTGCCACACTTGTGAAAGTGTTCGGACTTTTCACACCATATTGTGGTTACGCGTGGCACGAGTTTTGCTGTTCGACTAGGACTGGGGTGGGGGCCACATTGCTACGCGAGCTCAGATCGTGCCAGTCGGTCTAGTTGCCGATTGCTCCGAGCACGCTTGAAGGTGTCCGGGTCTTGAAACGCCGAATTGGTGGATTTCCTTGAGAGGTTGCTTTGCGCTTCTGCTACGAGGGCCGCGGTGTGCTCCTCCGTTCAGAGAGAGCGCTCTGTGTTTCCATTGACTGTAATTACCCCGCAAGGTCCTGGCATCTTGAGCTTAAGGTATGCATAATGCGGTATCGCATTGAATCTCGCGAATGCGGTTCGCCCGAGCAGTGCATGATAACCACTGCGGAACGGGACTATATCGAAGACTAACTCTTCGCTTCGGAAGTTATCCAGGGATCCAAAGACCACTTCCAGTGTAATTGAGCCTGTGCAATGGTCCTCTACGCCTGGAATGACGCCTTTAAAGGTCATTTTTGTGGGTTTGATCATTGAGGGATCTATACCCATTTTGCGCATTGTGTCCTGATAAAGCAGGTTCAAGCTGCTACCGCCATCCATAAGGACTCGAGTGAGGTGAAATCCGTCAATGATTGGGTCCAGAACCAGTGCGGCGAATCCGCCATGACGGATACTAGTGGGATGGTCCCTGTGATCGAAAGCGATTGGATAGGAGGACCATGGGTTGAACTTTGGGGCGACTGGTTCCAACGCATATACGTCCCTGAGTGCATGCTTCTGCTCCCTCTTGGGGATGTGGGTTGCGTATATCATGTTCACCGTCCGCACTTGTGGGGGAAACCACTTCTGTCCTTCGGTGTGTGGCTGCCGGGGCTCCTCCTCGTGATCGCTATGTGGCCCCTTGTCCTTGTTTTCGGCAATTAACTTGCCGGCCTACTTGAACACCCAACAATCCCTGTTGGTGTGATTGGCTGGCTTTTCTGGGGTGCCGTATATTTTACACGGGCGATCGAGTATACGGTCCAAGCTGGACGGACCCGGCGTACTTTGTTTGAATGGCTTTTTCCGCTGACCGGGTTTAGAGCCTTTGAATTCGGCATTGACTGCCGTATCCTCGGTATTATTGTTGTTAATGCGGCGCTTATGTTTGTTGCGACGTGACCTGCTATTGCCGTCCTTGGTATCCGAAGTACCGTGGTCCTTTGATATGTTATTACTGCGAGCCAGCCAGCTGTCTTCTCCCGCACAAAAGCGGTTCATGAGTGGCGTGAGGGCTGCCATAGATTTCGGCTTCTCCTGACCAAGGTGCCGGGCTAGCCATTCGTCGTGGATGTTGTGTTTGAAAGCCGCTAGGGCCTCTGCATCCAGACAGTCGACGATTTGATTTTTCTTTGTTAGGAACCGAGTCCAGAATTGCCTGGCCGATTCTTCTGGCTGTTGAATTATGTGGCTCAAGTCATCGGCATCTGGTGGCCGCACATAAGTGCCCTGAAAGTTGTTGAGGAATGCGGCTTCCAGATCTTCCCAACAGCTGATGGACTCTGCTGACAAGCTGTTAAGCCAATGCCGCGCTGGTCCCTTGAGCTTTAGTGGGAGGTATTTGATGGCGTGTAAGTCATCACCGCGGGCCATGTGGATGTGGAGGAGGAAATCCTCGATCCATACCGTGGGATCTGTTGTGCCGTCGTATGATTCAATATTTACAGGTTTGAAACCTTCTGGGATTTGATGATCCATTACTTCATCTATGAAGCATAAGGGGTGTGCGGTGCCTCTATATTGGGCTATATCACGACGCGGCTCGAATGGGTCTTGCCCGCTGTGTTCGGCCCGGCCGGATTTACTTTTACTGTATCCGGCGTGACGTTTATCGTCTCGCATGGTGGCGCGCCCTCGTGATCCGTAGATCGATCTTGCATGCTTTGCTTTGTCCTCCAATATGTCTCACAGGTCTGGCGTATCTCCCCGTGCCTTTTTATTTGAATGGCGTTGGGGTGCAGGCTGAGTTTTTGGCTGGAATGCCTCTCTGTCGCGGCCACGAGGTGGCCGATTAGCCGCGTCATACGCTTCTTCCTGCAGTCGGGGTAGCAACCTGCATTTTGGGTAACTCTTGAGGGGCGCTCAAGTTTATATCCCTCGGTCGTGAGGACTTCAGTCCATCTTTCAGCTACCAGATCTTGATCAGCTTGAAGCTGTTGCTGCTTTTTCTTAAGGCTATTTGCCATGGCTATAAGCCGACATTTGAAGCGCTCTTGCTCAACGAGATCCTCTGGCACGGTGAATTCGTCGTCGCCGAGGCTTGCCTCATCTTCGGAGGGGGGCATGTAATTATCATCCTCCGCCTCTCCATCTGTCGCTCTCTCGGGAGGGCTGGCTCCTCCATCCTCCTGCTCTAAATCTTGCTGGATGGGATTGTTGTTGTCTTCCGCACTATCCGGAGTGTTATTATCTCCTGTGCCAGTATCACCACTTTTGCTTTGGCGGGACTTAGAGCGGCGTCATTGACGTCGGCGCTTGGGTTGCTTTTTGGAGGGGTCATCCTCCGCTATCTCGTCGACATTGCCTTCTTTGGGTGTATCCACCATGTATATAGCGTATGATGAGGTGGTTGTCCAGTGCCCTATGGGCAGTGGTTCCTCTTCGTCTCCCGCATCGTCGTCCATACCATCAATGTCTTCGGAGTCGAACTCGAGCATGTCGGTTAAGTCATCGACACTGGCTACTAAGTGGGTGGTGGGTGGGCCGTGAATTTCTTCGTCGTTCGCATCCCAGTCCTGCCGGACATAGTCCGACCAGGATCCTCCTAACAAGGAGATAGACCTTAATGAGTTCAGTATGTCACCAAAGGGTGAGTGCTGAAAAATATCCGCGGAGGTAAACTCTATGATCGGCGCCCAATCGGATTCAATAGGAACGGGCGCAGGCGGTTCGGAGTCCGTGGCCGGAGAAGGATCCGACAGTTTAACAACACGGCTCTCGTGCAAGGTAAGGTCGATGTTTGGCTCGATCGCCGCTGAGGGTAAGGCCTCCGTGGCGGGGTCCATCCACCCGTCCATGGACGGTGCAACTGGCTCCGAATTCAGGGTCGGAGCGGCTGCCTGTGCGATCTCCTGAACAATGTCCGATGGTAGAGCTAAATCGTACTGATTGTGACCGCGTGACGCACAAGGCAGAGGCTCGAATCCGCCAAAGATCAAGTCTCCACGGATATCGGCCATGTAGTTTAAGCTTCCAAACCTGAGCTGGTGGCCAGGGCCGTAACTTTCAATTTGCTCCAGATGGCCAAGCGAATTGGCCCGCAGTGCAAAGCCGCCGAACACGAAGATCTGTCCGGGGAGAAAAGTCTCACCCTGGACTGCATCGCTATCAATGATAGTAGGAGCCATCAAGCCTAATGGCGACGACACAGAGGAACTCTCAATGAAAGCACCAATGTCGGTGTCAAAACCGGCAGATCTCGGGTAGGGGGTCCCGAACTATGCGTCTAAGGTGGATGGTAACATGAGGCAGGGGACACAATGTTTTACCCAGGTTTGGGCCCTCTTGATGGAGGTAAAACCCTACGTCCTGCTTGATTAATACTGATGATATGGGTAGTACAAGAGTAGATCTACCACGAGATCAGAGAGGCTAAACCCTAGAAGCTAGCCTATGGTATGATTGTATGTTGTCTTACGGACTAAACCCTCCAGTTTATATAGACACCGGAGGGCCTAGGGTTACACAAGGTCAGTTACAAAGGAGGATATATACATATCCGTATTGCCTAGCTTGCCTTCCACGCCAAGTAGAGTCCCATCCGGACACGAGATGAAGTCTTGAATCTTGTATCTTCATAGTCTAACAGTTCGGCCAATGGATATAGTCCGGCAGTCCGGAGACCCCCTAATCTAGGACTCCCACAAAGAGCTTCACAACAAGTCAAGCGGTGCTTACAAAGCCTCGTGTGATGCTCCCACATCATCAAGTGAGAAGCAAACCTTCAATGAAGAATTGAGTCTAATGGTGAAGAACTTCAACAAGTTCTACAAGAGTAGAAGCAAGGAAAGAAGTTCCAAGTCAGGGTCCTACAATGACAAAAGATCTTATAGTCGTGAGCATAATTGCTACAATTGTGGAAGACCTGGACACAATTCCAATGAGTGTACGGCTCCCTACAAAAGAAGAGAAGATTCTCCCTACAAAAGAAGTAGAAGAGAAGAATCACCATCAAGAGAGAGAAGGAGTAGAGGTGATCATTATGAACGAAGACCCTCTCGGAGAAGCAAGGACTCGGAAAGGAAGGACAAGTCATAAAGGAACTACACAAAAAGAAGACATCAAGCTCATGTTGGTGAATGGGTATCCGGTTCTGACTCTGACAATCACTCTGAAAGAAGTTATCACTCCGACTCCGAATATACTCGAGATGAAGGTGTTACCGGACTAGCACTTGTGACAACCAACTCCTACGACATATTTGACTCACCAAATGAAGGAATTGGAAGATTCTTCATGGCTAAAGGTCCAAAGGTAACACACCCCGAGTATGTTGATTTCAATAGTGATGAAGATGATTTGCTAGGAGATGATGATTTACTTGTTGACAAATCTAGTTATGAAAACTATGATGAGCTTGCTATTAATCATTATAATTAAGATAAAACGAATGACGATGATAAGGAGATTGAGCGTCTAACTAAAGAACTAAACACTCTTAAGTTAGCTCATGAAACTACCTTGGAAGATCATCAAGAACTTTTAAAGACTCGTGAAAAACTACGCTTTGAAAATCTCAACCTTGAGCAAGAATATGAGTTTTTAAAGGCAATCAATGATGATCTTCGCAAGAAAAGTTCTTCTTACATTGCCAAGTGTTTACTCTTGTCTACTTACATGCCACAAGTTAAATCTAGCAACAAGAACAAGAAAGATTCTTCATCTAGTAGTAACAACAACCATGCTAAATCCAATGTTGTTGTTTCTAGTAGCTCTCTTGATTCCACTAATGATTCTCTTAGCGAAGTTACACTTGAGCAAGAAAATAGCTTATTAAAGGGAATTATAGAGAAAGGTGTTTACAAGAGCCTTTCCGGAAGTAAGCAATTTGAGGAAATTGTACGCAAGCAAGGAAGACACCGGAAGAATCAAGGTGTTGGTTTTGAACGAAAGTTCAATGCCAATGGAGTTGAGTGGGAAGAAGATCAATACCACAAGACGAAGTTTGTTCCTCAACAAGAGAAGTATGATCCTACTTGTTTCAAAGGAACACAATCTCAAGATGATCTTCCACCACAAGACCACAAGCTAAAAGGCAAGGACAAGCTTCAAGAGGAGATTGATGCATTTGAAGAAGCTCCCAAAGTCTTGGTCAAGTGGGTTCCCAACACTACATCAAGTTCCACATCATCAAGTACGACTGCAACTCCAAGGATTCCCATCAAGATGGTGTGGATCTCGAAGAAGAAGCACTAGAGAGTTCTTGAGGGTGACTCCGCCAACATACTTCACTCATATCATTTTGGCGAGGACAAGTGCAAACAACTTCCATATCTTGCACTAGTTCAAGGAGTCACAAACCCTCTTGTTGGTAAGACAAGGGACAAGGTAACCTAATGCTTCCATGGACATCATCTTGTGTACACATCACTCCATGTCTATGGATATCCTTGTTTGTTCCTTGTGGGTCTAACCCATGTAGGTATTGAAAGTGCAACTCACTCCAAAGGATTGCTCCGAATGATCTGCATCAACATTGAGCATCCACATCTTCAACACCTACATGAAGTCATCATCGACAAAATCCAAGGTTAGTTGATCCCTCTTATGGGGGATATCACATCTAGGGGTTGATTTACTCTAATCAATTGAGTTAAAGCAACTCTAATGGTGTGAACACAACAATGCTTTATGTAAAAGTGGTAACCCCACTTGTGCTTAAACGATGAGTATGACGTATGATCAAATGTTCTCATTTGACTCCTAAGTCAATATACTCATATATATATGACCTAGTCATCGCCAATTGCTTGATATATGCTAGAGTGTTTGTGCATGCTTTGTCACATATTTCTTTTGCCGTCTTATTGTGTGAGCATGTTGGTTGCATATTTTACTCATTCGAGGACATCCATTTGTTGCTTTGATTGTTTGGCCTTTTCTCTTTTGCCAAATGGATGGACAAGAATGCCAAAGAACTCCCTCTAGCTATCTATGTTTTTCTCGTCTCAAACTCTATTCATGTTACATCACAAAGTTTGAACAAGTCAGATTCGAACCACTCTGTGTGAGGAGCACTCGGAGTTCCCGATTCGTCATAGACTTAAACTTCCCAAACCTCTTAGTGTATTTCGGTCTGACCGATTCATCCTTTTTGGTCTTAGTGAGATCACTTAGTTGATCTAGGTTTTCAATCTCGATACAACCGATTAGAACCTTTCAGTCACACCGAGTTGCAGTAACTGTTTGTAGTTTTGCATCTCGGTGCCACCGAGTTGTTCCACTCGGTCACACCGACAGGGTCAGGTTATATATACCGACGGGTCAAATTTTGGAAAATTTTCCAAAACCTCTTCGCCTCCACATAACCTACTCTGCCTCTTCAGGTCTCCGGATCATCCTCTCGTTGCCAGCGACCTCCCACCGCTGGTCTCCGCCGCCGTCAACGGCAATCTGCCCCGCCGTTGCCACCGTAGCAAGTTCCCCGCCGAACTAGGGTACAAACTTGATCTTTGTGCTAATCCATAACTCTGATTCTTAGCACATTGCTTTGCCATGATTCTTGCCACGAATGAAATCATCCTGTCCAGCAAAAACGTCCCGTAGATTAGTTTTGATTTGAAAATTTAGGGTTAGATCTCCGCCAAATTCATCTCGGACCGACCGAGTTGTAGAAATAGGTCTCACCGATTTGGCTTAGGCCATTGCACATGCGTTTTCGGTCTGACCGAAAATTGCAAATCGGTGTGACCGAGTTCAATTCTCTGTGAAACCCTAGCAGTCTCGGTGCCACCGAACTGTGACTCAGTCTGACTGAGTTCACTAGTTTAGGTTCCAAAAACTACTTCGGTATCACTGAGTTTACAAATCGGTAGATCCGAAATGCTTGCTGTGAGGAACTAAAACTAAGTTTTTGATTCAATTATTTTGCAAAACTCCTGTACTTTCTGGTGCTCATCTACTCTACCTCTCTATAATCTATTCATAGGGTCTGCTGACACTTTGCCTGCATGATGTCTGACCAAAGTGAAAGCCAGAACAAGTCTGAACAGCAGGTGCGGATGAGTGAGGGCACTAGTCCCTCCAGTTCTTCTGATGATGGCAGCAGGAGCACACCAAGTAACTTGCCAAAGGCAGCTACCAGGACAAGGAAGAAGAGAACTTCTGATTCAGAGGATGAAGATTATGTGGCTATTGAGGATGAGGCCACTTCAAGGAAAAAGGTGCTGAAGAAAGAGTATGGCACAGTTGCATCAACTAAGCCTGGCTTGCACAAGAAGGCCCCTGCCAAGAGGGTGTCAACCTTAAAGGTTAGAGCCTCAACTGCTCAAACCTCCAAGCCATCTGAAGAGGCAGTTGGAGAAGGCAAGAAAAGGAAGGAAATGGTCAAGAAGACCACTGCCAGAGTGCTTGGCAGATCATCAATTATGAGAGATGATGATGAAGAGGAAGAGGATGCTACACCAGCACCCAAAGCTCAAAAGCTCATGGGAGATGCAATCAGATCAGGGGCTGCTCCATCTAAGCCCAAAGTTGCTCCCAGGGCTACTGCTCCAGCTCAGAAGCATAAACCCAAGAGAAGCACTACAAACATTCCTGTTGAGGAAAAGAACAAGGCCCCAGTGCCTGAAGCTGCTGAAGAAGATGAAACGCAAGTGCTAAGGAAGCTGAAACCCAAGATCCCTGACCATAATGATGCTCACCCTGTGGCAGAAAACATGAAAATCAGGAAGGATGCAGGACTGAGGTTATGGAGACAGTCTGATCCATATGCTGTTAGGAGGAGAACTGTTGTGGACTACAGGTTTCACACCAAGGAACAACAAGATTTTTATGAGACAGTGTTGCTTGACAAGAAGCCCATTGTGTGTGACATGAAATGGGTTGATTGGGAATACATCTAGGAGAATGAAGATCACTATCCAGGTGTATATGACAGCTTCAAGGCATGTGGAGTTGATACCTTTGTGGCCCAGAAGCTCACCGAGTGGAACGATGAGCTGATCATGCAGTTTTACTCCACTGCCCACTTCTATCCAGATGGAAGGATAGTTTGGATGTCTGAGGGTACCAAGTACCAATGTTCTATTGATGAATGGGCTCAGTTGATCAATGCCCCAAAAGGAAGTGAGGATGACTTGGATATTTATGCTGAGAAGAAGAAAGACCACAACACAATGGCCAACATGTACAAAGAGATCACATATGCTGCTTTGGATACACATAAGTTTGGATCTGTCCACTACTTGTTGTCTGGTCTGCCTACCATAAACTGGATTCTAAGGCACACACTGCTACCCAAGTCAGGTGATCAGAGGACATGCTATAAACTTGCTGCACATATTTGATGTCCCACAGAAGTTCAAGGTCATGAGTTTGATTGTTGAAACAATCAAGAGGACTACTGCTGGCCAGAAGAGAAGCTGTGGGTATGCCCCACAAATTCAGGAGCTCATCAACTCAAAGACGGGCACATGCACATATCTTTTGGATAAGGAGCACCTACCCATATATCCTGAATTTGAAGACAACACTGTGGTGATGGATGAAAATGAACCATCTTCAGCTCAAGCACATGAGAAGAGAAAGAAGGCAAGGGCAGAGAAAGCTGCAAAGATGCCAACTGTTGAAGAGGCATCTCAAGTGTTCTTGAAATCCAAACAAGATCAACTTGGATATTTGATGCAATCCACCTTGAGGATTGAGGAGGGCTTGGCCACCCTGACTCAAAACCAGGAGAGTTTGGAGAGGATCGTTGAGCAGAAGTTCTATGATCTGGATGTCAAGGTAACTGAGATCCAAACTGCAGTTGAGCAGCTATAGGAGGAAGCAGAGGAGAAGAAGGGCAAGTCTACCACTGATGCTTTTAAGCATATGCCACAAGGTCCAAGGTCTGCTACAGTGCCCGTGACAGATACTCGAGCTTCAGTGTCAGCACTAGCAGCCACAGCTCCAGCGCCACCTACAGCACCCACTCCATCAGCTCCAACTACTTCATCGGAAGCCTTCATCCTTGGAGTTCTCTCTACACCACCTCCTGAAGATCAAGCCTGAGAGTCGTTTAGCACTATGCATATTTGAACTTTTTGTTAACTTGTTGCCAAAGGGGGAGAAAAATGTATAGATCATAGGCTTCGAGAGAGAGTGTTGTTCTTTTTATCTCTCTTGCTATTGTGGTTGAACTTCTTTATTGAGTGCTTGTGTGAGATACTCTATGTCCTTGTGAGATACTTGTTGATCATGTGTTTGATCATATGCTACCCTTAATGCTTGTTGGATAATATCATCTCTTATATCCTTATATGATCATTCACTAGCTTGGTGATGAGTACATGCTTTTAATCTCTATCATTTTGAGCGCTCCACCAAGATGTATGTGACATGAAAGAGTAACCCATGATCCTAATCAATTGTGCATTTGCATTCAAAAGCAAATTTTAAATAATGCACAAATTTAGCGGGAGCTCTTGCTTATCACATACTTCTCAAAGCGACGATGTTTTTTTAATCTTATTTATCTTTTTCGAAGCTTTGATCTATATGTTGTCATCAATTACCAAAAAGGGGGAGATTGAAAGTGCAACTATCCCTGGGTGCTTTTGGTAATTCCTAAGAACATATAGTTCATTGAGCTAATGCTATTTCAAGATAAACATTTCAGGAAAGCTCAATGATTGGCATGGCATGGATGAGAAAAGTGTATCCCTCAAAATTCGAAGGACAAAGAATTGGCTCAAGCTCAAGGCTCGGGACTCTACATCTTTTCATTTTAAGTGATCCAAGATCACATTGAGTCCATAGGAAAAGCCAATACTATTAAGAGGGGATGAGGTGTTGCCTAATGGCTTACTTGCTCAATGTGCTTACTGATATGCTCCAAAAGCCCTCAACTACTTTCTCACATCCACATATGTCCCAAACCAAAAGTCAAACTCGGCCCCACTGAAACTTTCTATCCGGCGCCACCGAGTTCAGTTGACATAGCCATTGCCAGAAACCCTAGTCTTTGCGGTCTCACCAATAGGGATCTCGGTCTCACCGAGATGGGATTGTAATCTCTCTGTTTCCCTTCGTAACGTTTAGGTCCAACCGAGATGAGCGATCGGTCCCACCGAGATTGCAATGCAAACTCTCTGTTTCCCTTTCGTAATGTTTCGGTCCAACCGAGATGAGCGAATCGGTCCCACCGAGTTTGCCTGACCAACTCTGTGTTAGTCCATTACCAAAATCGATCTCACTGAGTTTGTGTAATCGGTCTCACCGAGATTACGTTATACCCTAACCCTAGCACATCGGTCCCACCGAGTCGATTATATTGGTCCCACTAAAAACCCTAACGGTCACATTTTGAACTAAATCGGTCTGACCGAGTTGTATGATTCGGTCCCACCGAGTTTGGTGATTTGTGTGTAACGGTTAGATTTTGTGTGGAGGCTATTTATACCCCTCCACCCACTCTTCATTCAAGGAGAGAGCCATCAGAATATGCCTACACTTCCAACATACATTTTCTGAGAGAGAACCACCTACACTTGTGTTGAGGTCAAGATATTCCACTCCAACCACATAAATCTTGATCTCTAGCCTTCCCCAAGTTTCTTTCCACTCAAATCATCTTTCCACCAAATCCAAATCCTGTGAGAGAAAGTTGAGTGTTGGGGAGACTATCATTTGAAGCACAAGAGCAAGGGGTTCATCATCAACACACCATTTGTTACCTCTTGGACAGTGGTGTCTCCTAGATTGGTTAGCTGTCACTTGGGAGCCTCCATCAAGATTGTGGAGTTGAACCAAGAAGTTTGTAAGGGCAAGGAGATCGCCTACTTCGTGAAGATCTACCCGAGTGAGGGAATTCCTTCATGGGCGACAGCCATGGTGGGATAGACAAGGTTGCTTCTTCGTGGACCCTTCGTGGGTGGAGCCCTACGTGGACTCGTGCAACCGTTACCCTTCATGGGTTGAAGTCTCCATCAACGTGGATGTACAATAGCACCACCTATCGGAACCATGCCAAAAATCTCCGTGCCTCCAATTGCGTTTTCACACTCCAAACTCCTCCCTTTACCTTCATATGCAATTGTTTTACTTTCCGCTGCTATACTCTTAGAATTGCATGTGTAGGTTGATTGCTTGACTTGTGCTTAGTTACTAAAATCTGCCTAGAACTAAAATTGGGAAAAGGCTAGATTTTTATTTGGTTAAGTAGTCTAATCACCCCCCCTCTAGACATACTTTCGATCCTACAGTAGCAACGGTGCATACTCGGGGAGAACACTTATACCTTGAAATTTAGTGATAAATCATCTTATAATGCTACCGACGTACTAAGCAAAATAAGATGCATAAAAGATAAACATCACATGCAATCAAATAAATGATATGATATGGCCATCATCATCCTGTGCCTCTGATGTCCATCTCCAAAGCACCGTCATAATCACCATTGTCACCGGCTTGACACCTTGATTTCCATCAAAGCATCGTTGTCGTCTTGCCAACTATTGCTTCTACGACTATCGCTATCGCTTAGTGATAAAGTAAAGCAATTACATGGCGATTGCATTTCATACAATAAAGCGACAACCATATGGCTCCTGCCAGTTGCCGATAACTGTTACAAAACATGATCATCTCATACAACAAATTATATATCATCACGTCTTGACCATATCACATCACAACAAGCCCTGCAAAAACAAGTTAGAAGTCCTCTACTTTGTTGTTGCAAGTTATACGTGGCTGCTACGGGCTTAGCAAGAACCGTTCTTACCTACACATCAAAACCACAACGATTTTTCGTCAAGTGTGTTGTTTTAACCTTGAACAAGGACCGGGCGTAGTCACACTCGATTCAACTAAAGTTGGAGAAATAGACACCCACTAGCCACCTGTGTGCGAAGCATGGCGGTAGAACCAGTCTCATGAACGCAGTCATGTAATGTCGGTCTAGGCCGCTTCATCCAACAATACCGTTGAATCAAAGTATGACATGCTGGTAAGCAGTATGACTATTATCGACCACAACTCTTTATGTTCCACTCATGCATATAACATCTACGCATAGACCTGGCTCAGATGCCACTGGTGGGGAACGCAGTATTTCAAAAAAATTACCTACGATCACGCAAGATCCATCTAGGAGATGCATAGCAATGAGCGGGGGAGAGTGTGTCCACGTACCCTCGTAGACCGAAAGCGGAAGCATTTAGTAAGGCGGTTGATGTAGTCGAACGCCTTCGCAATCCAACCGATCAAGTACCGAATGCACGGCACCTCCGCGATCTGCACACGTTCAGCTCGATGACGTCCCTCAAACTCTAGATCCAGTTGAGGCCGAGGGAGAGTTTCGTCAGCACGATGGCGTGGTGACGGTGATGACGAAGTTACCGATGCAGGGCTTCGCCTAAGCACTATGACAATATGACCGAGGTGGAAAAATGTGGAGGGGGCACCCCACACGGCTAAGAAATCAACTTGTGTGTCTTTGGGGTGCCCCCTTGCCCATGTATAAAAAGGAGGGGGGAAGAGGAGGCCGGCCTAGGAGGGGCGCGCCTATAGGGGGTCCAACTAGGATTCCCAATCCTAGTTAGAGTCCCCTTCCTTTTTCAAGAGGGGGGAGGGAAGGAGTAGGAGAGGGAGAAGGAAAGGGAGGGGGGCGCCGCCCCCTCCCTAGTCCAATTCGGACTTGCCATGGGGGGCGCGAACACCCCTTGAGCTCGTCTCTCCTTTCCCGTAAGGCCCATTAAGGCCCACTACTTCCCCCGGCGAATTCCGGTAACTCTCCGGTACTCCGAAAAATACCCGAACCACTCAGAACCTTTCTGATGTCCGAATATAGCCTTCCAATATATCGATCTTTACGTCTCGACCATTTCGAGAATCCTCGTCATGTACGTGATCTCATCCGGGACTCCGAACAAACTTCGGTCATCAAATCACATAGCTCATAATACAAATCGTCAGTGAACGTTAAGCGTGCGAACCCTACGGGTTCGAGAACTATGTAGACATGATCGAGACACATCTCCGGTCAATAAACAATAGAGGAACCTGGATGCTCATATTGGCTCCTACATATTCTACGAAGATCTTTATTGGTCAAACCGCATAACAACATACGTTGTTCCCTTTGTCATCGGTATGTTACTTGCCCGAGATTCGATCATCGGTATCAGCATACCTAGTTCAATATTGTTACCGGCAAGTCTCTTTACTCGTTTTGTAATGCATCATCCCGCAACTAACTCATTAGTCACATTGCTTGCAAGTATAGTGATGTGCATTACCGAGAGGGCCCAGAGATACCTCTCCGACAATCGGAGTGACAAATCCTAATCTCGATCTATGCCAACTCAACAAACACCATCAGAGACACCTGTAGAGCATCTTTATAATCACCCAATTATGTTGTGATGTTTGATAGCACACTAAGTGTTCCTCCGGTATTCGGGAGTTGCATAATCTCATAGTCATAGGAACATGTATAAGTCATGAAGAAAGCAATAGCAATAAACTAAATGATCATTATGCTAAGCTAACGGATGGGTCATGTCCATCACATCATTCTCTAATGATGTGATCCCGTTCATCAAATGACAACACATGTCTATGGCTAGGAAACTTAACCATCTTTGATTAACGAGCTAGTCTAGTAGAGGCATACTAGGGACACTCTGTTTGTCTATGTATTCACACATGTACTAAGTTTCCGGTTAATACAATTCTAGCATGAATAATAAACATTTATCATGATATAAGGAAATATAAATAACAACTTTATTATTTCCTCTAGGGCATATTTCCTTCAATATATGCCTAAGGTATTGTCCCTTTTCTACACACAAGTTTTAGAGCCTCCTCTAATTCATCTAGTTCTAGTTCTAGTTGATCCTAGTTGATCTAATTAGAGCTAGAATTGGTTCCTCTAATCCTCACAATGAGAAGCCTAGTGTGGTTCTAATCACCTCCCTCTAATTATTTGGCGATGATTAGCTCTTGACGGCGAAGTGCTACAGGATCGTGAAAATCATACGCTTGGAACCAAGTAGAGATGTCGTGCTTTCGATCATCCGTTCGAGGGATAATTCAAGGACGGTTTGCATGATCGTCATCAATAGTTTGAGGGGCTACAAGTACGATCTACACCGGCTCGTCTACTTCCGTTGCACATTCTGCTGTAGCGACCCGACCCGAATGGATCAAGTCTCCGTGCTTAAGTGTCATCCCTGGATCGGTATGCTGACACACACAGTACTCGAGGATTTATAACAGAGGTAAATCACATGTATAAAGTAACGTAAAATACTATTACCTCAATCCAAATAGCGGAAGTAACAAGGTTGTGGATTCCCATCAACACCAACGGCAAAGTTGAGTGTAGAAATCGTAACCCTAACGTATCACTTACTCGTCGTAAGATAATCCTGCAACATGAGACATTGCAGCCACAAAGGGTCAGTACATTGAATGTACCGGCAAATTCACACCAGAGGATAATGATGAATAAAGGCTATCACTACATGCATATTTGGCTGGTGGAAAGGCTCTATGGTTATAATGGTTTTTGCGAAAAGCCAATTCTTCCCTACTCCAAAGGAATAAATTTTATTTAACTATCATGGTGCTTGTTAAACATTGAGACCGTAGACACCCTCTCAATCCCAATTAAACATCATCATTAAGACCCAACAAAATTAATTAAAGTCACATGATGAGATTCACATGATAATCCAAGTACTAGATACTCAAGACGTCCATAACCGGGGACACGGCTAATCATGATTAGTTTATACACTCTGCAGAGGTTTGCGCACTTTTCCCCACAAGACTCGATCTCCTCCATTGGATTTTTCACACTACATTGTGTTTGAGAAACGGATGACCGAGACATAGTCTTTTAGAAGCATTTGCACCTTACGATGGGTAGACCGTACCACCTACTACCCCTACATCTGCTAGTCTACCACTGTAAGAGTTCACACGACTTAATCAACTATGCTAGAGCCCATAATAGCTTGTGGCTGCACACGGAAGTTTCTATTATGAATAATCTCATGATCCCTTTGAGCCTGGGTGGTGGTCCATAAAAAACAGGCAATCGCTGGAATACCCAGGTGCCTAAACAGGTAATCGCTGGAATACCCAGGTGCCTCAATCCACCCAGATGTGTGTTAAAGTTGCCACCTTAAGTAAACCATTAATTAACAATCTCACATCTGTCATGAATACTCTCAAACCCAATCCACGTCTACGAGCATAGCATAGCAATATAAGCAATGTAATAGTAACTCCGAAGGTTTGAATGTAGGGCAATAGTTTCCTACCTCATCAACTACTTCCCAATACCCACATGTTATCAATCCTACTCATGCAATGTTTGAGGTTGAAACTAATGCATAAAAACTGGGCATGAAAGGAATATGATCAAAGTGTGAAATTGCCTATAATGTTGATGAAGATGATTCACACTCATAGCTCTTGATAGATCTACTCGTTACACTCCAGTCAATCTATCGTAAGCAAGCAATAGAACCACACATAAGCAATCACTCAAAAGATCGGAAAGAATGAAGAAGACAATTTGGAAAACATCAAAACCAAGGAAATAACTCTTGCAACACAAAACAATTTCTAACAGTACCAAAATTATGTAAATTTGGCCTTATCAGAAAGTTTAGGTCAAGAGCTTTACTTTGCAAAAAGAATCAACTCAAACGGAGCTACGAAACTCAAGTTACGATCAAACGAAGTTTGAATACAAATTTGTTCTAATTCAAAATTTTAAAATTTTCAAAAACATGATTGAGTTGGATTACTGGATAGAGGGGATCATAATGAAGACGCGGGCGTTGGTTTCGTTGGATTTTGACAAATGAGTAAAAAAGAATGATCGATTGAAAACCAGGGGCTCATCTGTAAATAAAATCATCATAGATAGGTCCCTGGCCGAAATTAAAAGGAAAAAGAAAAATCCTATCGAACGAACGTTCGCTACAGAAACATATATGACGAAAACCATTCGCTACAGATCTAAACGGGTGAACGCTCGCTATTTAACAAAACCTAAAAAATAAACCGCCCTAAAAGAAAAACCATACTATATAGAAAATCGGCGGGTTTTCTCGGCTTTTTACCGGGTCGGGTGAGATGAACCGGTGGCGGCGGCGGTTTCTCCGGCGAGGCGGGGCAGTGGCGACGGCGAACTCCGGCGGCTCCGGGCGCGGCTACGGGCGGCAAAGACGACGGTGGTCTTGGCGTGCAGCGGCAACAACGGCGAGACGCGGGTATCGGCGGAGTGCGGTGGGAGGAGGCGCGGCTGCGGGCGGCACGAGCAGCGATGCGGCGGCGAACGAGGCAAGGAGAGGCCGTGGCGACGGCGCGATGCGGGGGAAGAGAGAGAGGGGGGCCGGGGCCTCGGCTTATATAGGCGGGGAAGGTGGCGGCGATGCTTGGGGAAGAGGGCAAAGGAGGCCGGAGGCGGTACGGCGTCCATGGCGGTGGCGGTTGGTGTACGGGAGCCGGAGTTCGTCCGGAGGTCGGGGGCGACGCGGAGCGGGCTGGCCTGGCCTGGCGCTAGGCTGGGCCGGCCCAGTCGGGGAAAGTTTTTTTAAAACATTTTCCAGACAATTAAAATAATAAAAAGGAAATAACTAAAAAAATATTATATAGGCATATAATATATCAAAATTTTCAGAAAAAGATTGACTACAACGTGGACATTTTTATAATGCCAAATAAAATCCACACAAATTCAGATAATTCAAAGAGTGCTACTAGTCTAATAAAATCCAATAAAAATCATTTTAAAAATACCAAAATGATTTCAAATTAATTTTTCTCCAATTTTCTATTGTAGGGAGTCAGGTTACAATATTTTCCATGTATTTTGTTTTTGGAGAAAAATAATTTCAATAAAACTCAAATAACCCAAATTGAAAAATAATAATTTCAAACGGATTTTAAATTTGAGTTTCTTTGAAACTCCCAACTCATATTTCGTATGTTTGGAAGAAGTCATTTTATCTTCTCTCATGAAAATCATTGAGTTGCTTAAAGTTTCAGAACTGGAAATATTTTCAAATGAAATTCAAATGTTTTCAACACCCCTTGTCATTTAAATAAAAGGAAGAAGTCATGTCATCTTCTCTCCAAAGTTTTGTGGTGAAAAGGATTTGAATTCATGGAGATCAGAAAGCAAAGATGAAAGTTTGGGGAAGTCCTTTTATTCCCTCTCATTTAACTTTCAAAAAGTTTCGAATTTCACTCAATCAATCACACAACAATCAAACAAACAATCAATCAATCTATTTATTATAACATTCCAAAATTTAGAATTTGGGGATGTTATAAACCTACCACCCTTAAAATGAATCTCGTCCTCGAGATTCGGAGAGGCTAGAAAGAAATAGGTTAGGTTTGGGGGTCTTCTCAAATCCATGGATCATCACGAGGGGTCTGGGGTGCTACCACCCTTAGAAACATGGTTACGGTCCCATCAATACTCATATACTCCATCCTTATTCTTGACGGGGCCGGTCTTCTCAAATCTTCAGGATAATTCATTATCTGGGCTCTTCCGGTAGTGGGACAACCTTTACCACAATTCTTTTGTCTTTTTTCTTGGTAAGGTTGTCCGGAGACTGGGTCTTCTTAGCTGACGGGTCTGGCGACAATACTAAACAACTATCGATATCTCATGGCGGTCATCCAATTATGGTTTCTCCTGCAGGAAATGGGTCTGGTTGAACCTCACCGTATAACCTACGGTTGGCAAAAGCTGCCTTGTACCAGGGAAAATTGCTATACCATTCTAAGGTTTAAACAAGGTTTAATACCGTTGTCTCTCTACTATAGGTAAGTCACTCAGATTTACCATCCCATATAGCAAGGCGAATAATAAGAGTAAGTCGGTATGGTGATCAATCCATCCCGCACCCAAATCATTGCCCTGTACACGATTTAGCGAATCTCGCATTCTAACACTCGGTTATCCTCACAAGCATTGCAGAATTTCTCTTGTCGACAACCAAGTTCGGATAATTCCATTGATTCTGCAAACCAAACAAACATCTATCGTTCCTTCACAACTCTCAGGTTTTGCGTAAACTCCTATAAAATCGTCTGCCGATAATTGTAACTTCTTCCAGGGTTTTTTCCTTTAGCAAGAGTGTGATTGCTTCTTGGCAAGTCCTGGGGCCTGTGGGTTATGGCCCATCTCATCACTTGCAAACCTTGAACTCATCATCGAGGCAACTAATCTTTAATCCAACATCCAACTTCATAGCACACTTAAATCCATCCAATTGTACTGTCTCCTTTCCTTCTATTTGCACCAAACTATGACGTGATTACTCAGACTCATCATGGAATTTCCCTTGATCCATATTTCCAACATCATACCTCCTTTATATCCAATAGTAATTTATCTCTTCATCCTTGTGGGATATCCCACATACTAAGATAAAAACTTATTAGTATGAAGTCCATATTCAACTTCGTGGAACATCATTATCCTTTCCAGGGTCAAGCGTTCTCATAGGGTAATATTGGCCATCTCTGCATGGCACTTCTTCCACTGGGAAACGTGAAACACATCATGAACTCCTGACAGTCCTTCGGGTGACTCCAACTTGTTGGCCACTTCTCCCATACACTTCAAAACTCGGTATGGTCCTACAAATCTCGGGGCTAACTTTCCCTTAACTCCAAATCGCTTAACTCCTCGCAGAAGGGACACACGAAGACATGTTGTGTCTCTAATTTCATAGACTACCTCCTTGTGTTTTTTAGTCTGCATAACTCTTCTGCCTGGAATGAGCTACCTTCAGTCTATCTCGAATAAACTTAACATTCTCTTCTGATTCCTTGATCACATTTGGTCCAAACAACTGACGGTCTCCAACTTCATCCCACACACTCTTGGGGTATCACACATATCGAGACAAAACTCATATTCATTTTCTCCGAAATCCACTCAGTGGAGTATCCTTATCTTTTCCAGGGGTCAACGGTTCTTACAGGGTACTACCACCCTTAAAATGCACAAATCTTCCATAGACCATATTTCTCATATCCTCAAAATGGCCAAAATTCTTCTTCATAGAGTACAACTCATAAAATCCATATCAGTACCAATGATGCTAACTTTATTCATTCTCAAATAATTACAATCTCTCGCTTTTCCATTACATGTCTCAACTCAACACCTCAATAAGAAATAAAATGTTCTCACTTCTACTACTCCATTTCTTTTGTTGCAAACTTAACTATCTAGCACAAGTTTCCTACTCCTTGGGGCATTCTTTGGCAAAGTGCCCTACTCCATTACAACTAAAACATATTACTGCTGACAAGTATCGAGGTTTCCATTTTGGGCAACTGTTGAAGTAGTGCCCCGACTCCAGGCACCTGTAATAGGTGATATGACTCAGATCCCTCCTGGGCTCCAATCGGTTTCTCTTCCTGGACTTTTCCATTCCAATCAGCCCTTCTATTTCCTGTGGGTCATATTCTACTTCCTCTGTCGGGAATTCTACTAGATCCCCATTCAAACAATTTTGGGAGATGTGTCCTTCTTCTCCACACGAATAGCAAGACTTAGTGCAGGGTTTACACGGGTCTTCTTTAGGTGTGTCCTCCACCTCTTCCTTCATCAAAGTTTCTTCTAAAATTTCCATGAGGGCTCCTTTCATTACTTCTTTCTTCTGCTAGATGGTTCGTTGTACCATGGGGTAAATGTGGCACTGAGCAGGATAGTGGGTAGTTCCTTCACACAAGAAACAAGTAATCTGCCTAGTTGGGCATTCTTCAACTGGGTGACTTCCTTCACAATTAGGGCATTCCTTCTTGTGTTCTTATGGGTGTGTCCTATTTCTCCACAAATCTTCCATGCACAAGGTTTCTTCATATCCTTTCCATAAGGCTTCAACTTCTAGGACACAAGTTGAGACTTTGGTAGAGTCAACTTAAATTCTTTCCAAGTGGTTACTCCTTGCCATCCATTGATGGTTTGGTACATCCTCCACCAAGTAGCAGCACCTCTTTCAAAGCACTGAAGAGCATGCTGGGTCATATCCTTTCCGACTATAGGGTTATTCTTCATGTGATCCTCCATGTTCTGAATCCATTGGTCTGTCTCCAACTGACTCATCTGTCTAGAAAATACAAGCTCATCTCCATTCATCCTCTATTGGGTCCATGTGGGTTTGGGGTAAGATAAGAGAGAGGGAGAGGGATGCACACAATACAAACAATGGTTTTGAAAAGACAGATTTTATTATAGCTGTCGAAAAACACCAAACAAATGACAGCTCACAATCGTCGCATCTAACGTAGGTATATGACAGGGGTTTGGTCTTCTAAAGGTCCATAAATCTTCAACGTCTCCAAACTCTGCAAGCCTTTTTCATGCCTCCAATGGCTTCTTCTGATCATGCTTGTCTTTCTCAAGTTCTTTTGCCAGATCAACTCTATTGACGCGAGGTCTCTTGACACGTCCTTTAGTATTCTGGAGCTGCATTCCTAACTTCTAGGTTTCAACATCCTTGGCATGAATCATGGTCCTATTGTCCTTCAGTTCCTGACGAATCTTTCGTATCTCAAGGTTTTACTCTTCTAGCTTGGCTGCTTTCAACTTCTGGGTCCTGAGTTCTTCACGAAACGCTTCCTTCTCAAATACTGCTTCCTGCAGATCCATCTTAACTTCTTGATGTAACACTCCAGATCCTGGCGATACACCAGCTAAGGTTAAAACTTCATCTTGCTGATAGATGCTCCATCAGCCTTCTGCCATCAAATCCATTCTGAAGAAATGCATCCTTAACTCAGCATGGTGACAATAGCATCAGTGGGCGATGACATCACGGATAACCGTTTTTCTGCCCTTGTCATTGCCAGGAGATATCTTCCATAGTTGATATCTCCTGCCTTAGGGTTTTCCTTGAGAGAACTTTGAGTTTTTAACTCTCCATGCTCTGGTCTTTCCCCGATACACCTTGATCTCGGGTATTGACAACTTCCATAGTCTGCCAAGTTCCATAAGGGTAGCCTTCCTAGGTCACACAAATCTGGAAATTCTTCGGGGCCTCCAATTCTCCTAGTCTTCAGAGTCTTCAATAGTTGTAGTTTCCATTATCATAAAGTATGGTAAAATCCTCTTCATTCCGAATGGTCTCGGTTGTCCGATATCTTGTACTTCTTGGAGTGGTCGCATTAGTCGAATCCTCATGTGGTCAAAAGGGAAAAGGGGGTATGGTCTCACTAAAAGGGGATATTTGAATAAGCTCAAAATAGAAGAGAAGTAAAAAGGTCTTTTTGGAAAAGAAGGTTTTAGAGAAAATCCTTCCTATGGGCTTGCCAGTTTCTATGGTCACGTCCTACAGTCAACATGTGCTCTGATACCATCTTGTAGCGACCCGACCCGAATGAATCAAGTCTCTGTGCTTAAGTGTCATCCCTGGATCGGTATGCTGACACACACAGTACTTGAGGATTTATAACAGAGGTAAATCACATGTATAAAGTAACGTAAAATACTATTACCTCAATCCAAATAGCGGAAGTAACAAGGTTGTGGATTCCCATCAACACCAACGGCAAAGTTGAGTGTAGAAAATCGTAACCCTAACGTATCACTTACTCGTCGTAAGATAATCCTGCAACATGAGACATTGCAGCCACAAAGGGTCAGTACATTGAATGTACTGGTAAATTCACACCAGAGGATAATGATGAATAAAGGCTATCACTACATGCATATTTGGCTGGTGGAAAGGCTCTATGGTTATAATGGTTTTTGTGAAAAGCCAATTTTTCCCTACTGCAAAGGAATAAATTTTATTTAACTATCATGGTGGTTGTTAAACATTGAGGGTGTAGACACCCTCTCAATCCCAATTAAACATCATCATTAAGACCCAACAAAATTAATTAAAGTCACATGATGAGGTTCACATGATAATCCAAGTACTAGATACTCAAGACGTCCATAACCGGGGACGTGGCTAATCATGATTAGTTTATACACTCTGCAGAGGTTTGCGCACTTTTCCCCACAAGACTCTTATCTCCTTTGTTGGATTTCTCGCACTACATTGTGTTTGAGAAACGGATGACCGAGACATAGTCTTTAAGAAGCGTTTACACCTTACGATGAGTAGACCATACCACCTACTACCCCTACATCTGCTATTCTACCACTGTAAGAGTTCACACAACTTAATCAACTATGCTAGAGCCCATAATAGCTTGTGGCTGCACACGGAACTTTCTAGTATGAATAATCTCATGATCCCTTTGAGCCTGGATGGCGGTCCATAAAAAACAGGCAATCGCTGGAATACCTAGGTGCCTAAACAGGCAATCGATGGAATACCCAAGTGCCTCAATCCACCCAGATGTGTGTTAAAGTTGCCACCTTAAGTAAACCATTAATTAACAATCTCACATCTGCCATGAATACTCTCAAACCCAATCTACGTCTACATTGCAATATAAGCAACGTAATAGTAACTCCCAAGGTTTGAATGCACGACAATAGGTTCCTACCTCATCAACTACTTCCCAATACCCACATGTTATCAATCCTACTCATGCAATGTTTGAGGTTGAAACTAATGCATAAAAACTGGGTATGAAAGGAATATGATCAATGTGTGAACTTGCCTGCAATGTTGATGAAGATGATTCGCACT
The DNA here is from genome assembly GCF_003073215.2 of Triticum urartu. NCBI lineage: Eukaryota > Viridiplantae > Streptophyta > Magnoliopsida > Poales > Poaceae > Triticum > Triticum urartu. The sequence goes on along the minus strand of NC_053025.1, from coordinate 541,186,368 downwards.
CATAACTCTTGATAGCTCTACTCGTTACACTCCGGTCAATCTATCCTAAGCAAGCAATAGAACCACACATAAGCAATCACTCAAAAGATCAGAAAGAACGAAGAAGGCAATTCGGAAAACATCAAAACCAAGAAAATAACTCTTGCAACACAAAAAAATTTCTAACAGTACCAAAATTATGTGAATTTGGCCTTATCAGAAAGTTTAGGTCAAGAGCTTTACTTTGCAAAAAGAATCAACTCAAACGGAGCTACGAAACTCAAGTTACGATCAAACGAAGTTTGAACACAAATTTGTTCTAATTCAAAATTTTAAAATTTTCAAAAACATGATTGAGTTGGATTACTGGCTAGAGGGGATCATAACAAAGACGTGGGCATTGGTTTCGTTGGATTTGGACAAACGAGTAAAAAGTAATGATCGTTTGAAAACCAGGGGCTGATCTATAAATAAAATCATCACAGATAGGTCCCTGGCCGAAATTAAAAGGAAAAAGAAAAATCCTATCGAACGAACGTTCGCTACAGAAACATATACGACGAAAACCGTTCGCTACAGATCTAAACGGGTGAACGCTCGCTATTTAACAAAACCTAAAAAATGCCCTAAAAGAAAAACCGTACTATATAAAAAACGCCCTAAATGAACCGGCGGCGGTGGTTTTCTCCGGCGAGGCAGGGCAGTGGCGAAGGTGAGCTCCGGCGGCTGCGGGCGACGAAGACGGCGGCGGTCTCGGCGTGCAGCGGCAACAACGGCGAGGCGCGGGCGCCGGCGGAGTGCGGCGGGAGGAGGCGCGGCTGCGGACGGCACGAGCAGCGATGCGGCGGCGAACGAGGCAAGGAGAGACCGCGGCGACGGCGCGATGCGGAAGAAAAGAGAGAGAGGGGCCGGGGCCTCGGCTTATATAGGCGGGGAAGGCGGCGGCGGGAGGCCGGAGGCGGTACGGCGTCCATGGCGGCGGCGGTTTGCGTGCGGGAGTCGGAGTTCGTCCGGAGGTCAGGGGCGACGCGGAGCGGGCTGGGCTGGGCCGACCCAGTCGGGGAAAGTTTTTTTTAAAACATTTTCCGGACAATTAAAATAATAAAAAGGAAATAACTAAAAAAATATTATATAGGCATATAATATATCAAAATTTTCAGAAAAAGATTGACTACAACGTGGACATTTTTATAATGCCAAATAAAATCCACACAAATTCAGATAATTCAAAGAGTTCTATTGGTCTAATAAAATCCAATAAAAATCATTTTAAAAATACCAAAATGATTTCAAATTAATTTTTCTCCAATTTTCTATTGTAGGGAGTCAGGTTACCCTATTTTCCATGTATTTTGTTTTTGGAAAATAATTTGAATAAAACTCAAATAACCCAAATTGAAAAATAATAATTTCAAATGGATTTTAAATTTGAGTTTCTTTGAAACTCCCAACTCATATTTCATATGTTTTGAAGAAGTCATTTTATCTTCTCTCATGAAAATCATTGAGTTGCTTAAAGTTTTAGAACTGGAAATATTTTCAAATGAAATTCAAATATTTTCAACACCCCTTGTCATTTAAATAAAAGGAAGAAGTCATGTCATCTTCTCTCCAGGGTTTTGTGGTGAAAAGGATTTGAATTCATGGAGATCAGAAAGCAAAGATGAAAGTTTGGGAAAGTCCTTTTATTCCCTCTCATTTAACTTTCAAAAAGTTTCGAATTTCACTCAATCAATCACACAACAATCAAACAAACAATCAATCTATCTATTTATTATAACATTCCAAAATTTAGAATTTTGGGATGTTACATCTGCAGTTAGTAACAATCGTCATCCAAACCATTTATGCATCTTCATATTGTTCTTGGTGTTTGTAGGGCAGTTTTTTTTCTATTATGTTTCCCAACACGGGATGCTGATACGTCTCAAACGTATCTATAACTCTTTATTATTTGATGCTATAATATTATCACTTTAATATGCTTTCATATTGTTTATATTATTTTTTGGACTAACCTATTAATTTAGTGCTCAATGCGAGTTCCTGTTTTTTTGTTTCGCAGAAAAACCATATCTAGGAAGGTCCAAATAGTACTGGACGTGAAGAAAGAAGCATGTTTGGTTGCGTACAGGGAGGCCTTGCTTGCAACAACATGAAACTTAAAGCACCCAGAGCCTAGCTTGCTGGGAATGCTCGAATCAGTGAATCCAGTGAGGTAGGATGAGTCGGGCGCAAAAGTAGGACACAACATAGGACACGGTGCACGGGGAATTAGGGGCAGGGATGGTAGAAGAAGGAAATTGGCGGAGATGGGATGGCCCAAAATCTATCCTGACCCCCATTTACTTGCTCACCCCTAGCTCTAGGATAAGCCCTTCCTTTGTTCTTAGCTCCGGAGGCAGAGTGAATCAGATCTACGCAAGCGGCGATGGTGGCAACATCACTCTCTGGCAGCACCAGCTGCTTCTCCCCTTCTTCTTGGACTCCGTCCGGCCATCCTGGCTTCAGCCATGGCGCCCCTTCCCCCCGAAGCTGGTAAGCAGCATACAAACCCCCCTCCTTTGTTAGGTCATTTGTTAGGACGGTGTAGAATCAATTGCGCCATTGCTGACAACACTATCGATGTCGCCTAGGTTATGGACGCACAGATGAAGCTAGTAGTTCACGCAGCATTAGTGATAGTTGTGATTCAGGCTTGGATCTTGCTGATCCATAAGAGAGTTATTTATTAGAATTACAAGCCTATCATCTGGTATGGTCCACTGTTAATCCAGGATCAGGGGAGGATAGCGAATCTAAACTACATCTACAACTGCAACAACACGCACTACCAAAAAAAGACACATCCATGACATTTTGGGCCGAACGAATTTTTTTTCTGTCATACATATGACACTTCTATGACGATAATTGTGACAAAACCCGGTATCATCATAGATATGGTGGGCTCCTACTTCTATGACAAAAAATCATGACAAAAAATGGGCTTTTCGTCCTAGGCAGGCCGGAGACGCAGCTGCATGACATTCTTTGGGCCGTCCATGACGGAAAAAACCATGGTAGAAGCGAGGGTGAGGAAAATTTTGGGGAGTTCCCGGTTACGGTGGGAGGTCGGGGGCCGAGCGATGCGTGTTTCTCTCGTACACGTACGCGCGTGTGTGCGAGGCATTGGCACTAACTGAACCCGAGCGAGGCGTTGGGCTCTAACTGAACCCGAGCGATTGCACTGTAGGCTATGCGTTACTAAACCCGAGCGATCGATCGATGGCTGTTAACTGAACCCGATCGAGCGATTCCTTTGCTACTGCTGCTAACTGAAGCCGATCGATGCTACCTCTGGGTGAACAGTGAGTGTTGCCGGGGGGTTTGGATGAACAGTTCCTGGTGGGGGTGGATGAACAGGACCCCGTGGTGTTGCCTCTAGATGAACAGGACCCCGATCGATCGAGCTGGTTGGGGATGGATGAACAGGACCCCGTGGAGGGCTGGATGAACAGGACCACCCAGTGGAGGGCAGGACGAACAGTAGATGGTGGAGGGCAGGATGAACAGTAGCCCGTGGGGGGTGGTTGAACACGAGCCCGTGGAGAGGGCAGGTTGAACAGTAGGCGGTGGAGGCTGGATGAACAGGAGCCCGTGGATGAACAGTCGCAGGTGGAGGCTGGAGGAGGTCTACGGTGGATGAACAGTAGCTCGTGGAGGCTGGAGGGGGTCGACGGTGGAGATGAACGGTATCCTGTGGAGTCCCGTTTTGTGGTACGCCACACCCCTCCCGATGAATAGGACCCCCATTTCGACCGTAGCGCTCCAACACAAGTCCATTTCGTTCGTTTTGCGGTATGCCACACCCCTCCCGATGAACAGGACCCCCATTTCGACCGTAGGAGGTCTGTTTCCTTCATTTTGCGGTACGCCAGACCCCTCCCGATCAACAGGATCCCGTTTCGAACGTGGCCGGTCGAACACAAGGCCGTTTCCTCCGTTCTGCGGTATGCCAGGCCTCGTTTCCATCGCCTGTTCAGTCCAAGCCCTCCCAATGAACACGACGCATTCCGTTGCCTCCCCATGAACACGACGCATTCCGTTGCCTCCCCATGAACACGACGACGACGCTGTTTCTCCGTTTCGACCCAGCCATGTACACGAGCCCTGGCCGTACGTATGCGCGAGTAGGCGTTCGAGACCCCGCCCGTATGTACATATACATGGCCGTATTTTCTTTCTTGCAACATGGCCGCCTCTACTACGACACGTGCACGCCTCTACATCGACCAGTATATATGTACGTAGACGTTCGCGACCAGAATGACAACGCTACATACGCTTCGACCAGGTGGGTCCCGACTGTCAGGCACTTCCTTGCGTGCGAAGATGTAGCTGGTGGGTCCCAGCAGTCAGGGGGGCGAAATACGGTGGCCCGTCTGGTGGGTCCCGCTGTCAGGTGGAGGAATAATTATTTTGCACGTAATAAGGAGGCATTTCCTTGCTGCGGCCGTGGACCCAGCTGTCAGCCTCTCCACGTACAGTCCACGTCTGATGGAAGCCGTTCCTTGACCACGCTGACCACGCCGCGCCGAGAGCACCAGGCGGTGGACGATGGTGAGGCCTAGGAAGGGGACAACGCGGAGTCAGGGAAGACGCAGCAGTGGATGCCCACGCGTAGAGGAGTACGAGGGTTCACTGGTTCGCTGCGGTGTGAGGCTGCCGTCGCCGCAGAATAACAGGGGGTGTGGGTGAGTAGAGGGATGGCCTGGCCAGCGGTGGGAGTGGTAGGGGGCGGTGAGGCCTCCGTCGCATCGCAGCCGGCCACGGGAGGCAGGAGCACGAGGCACAACCGGCGCTAGTTTGGGCAGCTGGAGCAAGAAGACCAGAGGTTGAAGAAGCACTACGACTGTTGGATGGACATCGTACGATCACTGGAGCTAGAATCGTGCATATTGACTAAGTTGACAAAGCCCTCCGTCCCCGTCAACTTAGTAGGCCCACAAGTCAGCCTGCCACTATACTGGGTCCCAGCTAACAGGGGGAGTATTCATTTTTTTGTGCGTAATAAGGAGGCACTTCCTTGCGTGCGAAGATATAGCTGGTGGGTCCAAGCTGTCAGCGGCGGTAACGTTTTTTCGCGAAATACAGAGGCCCTTTAGGTGGGTCCCTGATCTCAGGTGGAGGAATCATTATTTTGCACGTAATAAGGAGGCATTTCCTTGCGTGCGGCCGTGGACCCAGCTGTCAGCCTCTCCACGTAAAGTCCACATCAGATGCATTTCGGTAGTTGACCACGTTAACCAGGCCGCGACGAGAGCGCTAGGGCGATGGACGATGGCGAGGCCTAGGAAGGGGACGACACGGAGGCAGGGATGACTCGGCAGTTGTTTCCCATGCGGAGGGGAGTATGACTGTACGAGGGTTTACTGGTTTGTCTGCCGTCGCTGGAGAATAACAGCAGGTGTGGGTGAGTAGAGGGATGGCTAGGCAAGCGATGGGAGTACGGTGGGGCGGTGAGGCCTGCGCGGAAGCATAGCCGGCCGCGAGGAGGAGGGAGCAGGCAGTCCCGCCAGCGCTTGTTTGAGCGGCTGGAGCAGGAAGAGCAGAGATTGAAGAAGCACGACGGCCGTTGGATGGACATCCAACAGTCAGTGCTTGTGCATCAACCTTTTTTTAGGAAAAAGCCTCAAATATGTGGAAAACAACATACAACCCATCTGCCATTATTTGTAATAATTTGCAGCCCATTTGCTAATTCTTAAGGTTTTTTTGGAGCCCATATTCTTTTTGTTAGCATTAGAGCCCATATTGTGGCAACGGTTAAAAAATTATACAAAATTTTGCATATTTCGGTGCGGTCCGAACTGTTTTTAATCCCGAAATTTCGACTCACATTCAAACTAATTTTAAAAATAAATGTATATCAATATAAAATCCAACAAATTCTCCACGCATAAAAATTAATGTAATTTAAAATCTTGAAATGAAAAAAAAGATATTTGAAACTAATTGCCGGTTTGATGTGTTTTAAAAATGTACAACCCATTTCTCATTACTGATGGGCCATTTTCTCGGCCAGCCGAATGAAAGCTCTCCCCGTCTTGAAAGATTTGCAGCCCAACAGGCCTGATAAAGCGACTTACTTGGCAAATCACAAAAAAACTGGGTTGTGGCCATGGACCCAGCTGTCAGCCTCTCCACGTATAGTACTCTTCCGATGGAAGTCGTTCCTTGACCACGTTGACCACGCCGCACGGAGAGCACCACGGCGGTGGACGACGGCGAGGCCTAGGAAGGGGACGACGCGGAAGTGGAAGCCCGCGCAGAGAGGACTACGAGGGTTCACTGGTTCGGCTGTGGTGTGAGGCTGCCGTCGCCGCAAGGCCTAGCCAGCGGTGGGAATAGTAGGGGGCGACGAGGCCTCTGCGGCAGCACAGCCGGCCACGGCAGGCAGGAGCATGCGGCACGACCGGTGCTGCTTTGGGCGGCTAGAGCAAGAAGACCAGAGGTTGAAGAAGCACTACGGTCATTGGATGGACATCGTACGGTCACTGGAGCTAGAATCATTCATATTGACTAAGTTGACAAAGCCCTTCGTCCACGTCAACTTAGTAGGCCCACAAGTCAGCCTCCCAGCAAGGTGGGTCCTAGCTAGCCGGGGAAGTATTCAGTTTTTGTGCGTAATAAGGAGGCACTTCCGGTGGGTCCCAACAGTCAGGGGGAAATGATTTTTTTTCGCAAAATACTGGTGGCCCGTCCAGTGGGTCCCCGCTGTCAGGTGGAGGAATAATTAATTTCCGCGTAATAAGGAGGCACTTCCTTGCGGCTGCTGTGGACCCAGCTGTCAGCCTCTCCACGTATAGTACTCTTCCGATGGAAGTCGGTCGTTGACCACATTGACCACGCCGCACCGAGAGCGCTACGGCGATGGACGACGGTGAGGCCTAGGAAGGGGACGACGCGGAGCCATGCAAGACGCGGCAATGGATGCCCATACGAGCGTTCACTGGTTCGGCTGCGGTGTGAGGCTGCCGTCGCCGTAGAATAATAGGGGGTGTGGGTGAGTGGAGGGATGGCCTGGCCAGTGGTGGGAGTAGTATGGGGCCGGTGAGGCCTCCGCGGTAGCACAACCGGCCACGGGAGGCAGGAGCAGGCGGCACAACTAGCGCTGCTTTGGGCGGCTGGAGCAAGAAGACCAGAGGTTGAAGAAGCACTATGGCCGTTGGATGGACATCATACGGTCACTGGAGTATTAACTAAGTTGACAAAGCTCTCCGTCCCTGTCAACTTAGTAGGCCCACAAGTCAGCCCAACAATATGGTGGGTCCCAGCTAGCAGGGGGTATTCATTTTTTTGGCATAATAAGGAGGCACTTCCTTGCATGCGGAGATATAGCTGGTGGGTCCGACCTGTCAGTGGGGGGGACGTTTTTTTCACGAAATACAGAGGCCCTTCCTGTGGGTCCTAGCTGTCAGGTGGAGGAATCATTATTTTGCACATAATAAGGAGGCATTTCCTTGCGTGCGGCTGTGGACCCAGTTGTCAGCCTCTCCACGTATAGTCCACTTCCGATGGATGTCGTTCATTGACCACGTTGACCAGACCGCACCGAGAGCACCAGGGCGGTGGACGATGGCGAGGCCTAGGAAGGGAACGACACAGAGCTAGGGAATACTCAGCAGTTGTTTCCCACACGAAGGAGTACGAGGGTTTACTAGTTCGTATGCTGTCGTTGGAGAATAACAGCATGTGTGGGTGAGTAGAGGGATGGCTAGGCCAGCGATGGGAGTACGGTGGGGCCGTGAGGCCTGCGCGGCAGCATAGCCGGCCGCGGGAGGAGGGAGCTGGCAGTCCCGTCGACGCTTGTTTGAGCGGCTTCAGCATGAAGAGCAGAGATTGAAGAAGCACGACAGCCGTTGGATGGACATCCAACAGTCACTGCTCTCATGTGTTGACTAAGTTGACAGGGCGTTGCGTGTGCGTCAACCTTTTTTTGTGAAAGCATACGCGTCAACCTGTAGTAGGCGCATAAGTCAGCCTCAAATCTGTGGAAAACAGCATACAGCCCATCTGCCATTATTTCTAATAATGTACAGCCCATTTGCTAATTCTTAAGAATTTTTTTTGGAACCCGTCTTCTCTTTGTTAGCATCACACCCCATATTGTGGCCACGGTTAAAAAGTATATAAAATTTTGCGTATTTCGGTGCGGTCAACTGTTTTTAATCCAGAAATATCGATTCACATTCAAAATATTTTGAAAAATAATTTATATAAATATAAAATCCAAATAATTGTCCACGCATAAAAATAAATGGAATTTAAGATCTTGTAATGAAAAAAAATTGAAACTAATTCCCGGTTTGATGTGTTTTAAAAATGTACAGCCCATTTCTGGGCAAACCGAATGAAACTCTCCTCGTCTTGAAAGATTTGCAGCCCAGCAGGGCCGATAAAGCAAGTAGGCCTTGTTTGGGTATTTCTTAAAAAATAGAACTGGGCTAGCCATTTTCAGCAAGAAAAAAACACAACTAGGCTCATGATGTCGTAAACATAAATAAAACCCTGGCTAGACGGGCCACAGCCCCCGCACAGCCCCGTTGTTACCCTGATCCGTCGCTAAAACTAGTATAAATAACAACTGCTTGTTCCTCAAAAAAAACTGCGCGACTTGCTGTGTCCCTGGTGTCAGCCGCTCGTAGTGTAATTCTCTCGTTTATTGACTACGTTGACAATGGCGTGAGCCCCAGATGTCCAACCATTAGGAGGAACCATATTTTTGGGCTTGTACTATAGAGGCACTTGCTTGTGTACTGCCATGACGCTGGTGGGTCCCTAATGTCATCCTCTCCATGTACAGTCATCTCCTTGTTCCTCTCGGTTGTTGACGACGTTGACAACGCAAGAGGGCGGCGCACCGCGCACAACGCAAGAAGCCGAAGGACGACGGTGAGGCCTCGGACGGAATGAACATGAGCCGTTGAAGATGCGCCGGTCCAGTCGCAGGCGGAGGGGAGTACGAGGGTTGACTGGTTCGGGCGCGGGTGCGTGTTGGGGCTGACGTCGCCGGAGAATAACGGGATGTGTGGGGGAATAGAGGGAGGGACGGTAGGGCGACGGAGGCGCAGCCAGCCATGGGAGGCGGGAGCAGGCAGAGCCGACGGGGTGGTTTGGTTTGGGCGATTGGAGAAATAAGAAGACAAGAGATAGAAGATACACGACAGATGTTGGATGTCAATCCAACGGCTGGTAGGCAGAATCGTTTGTTGACTGGCTAGTAAGTCGACACCACCTTGGATAGGCTATTTCCTCGTGGGTCCCAAATGTCAGAATCCAAATCTGTCATGGTCATGCAGCCTTTCCTATGAAAATTTACAGCCCATTTGATGTGCTAGTTCGAAATAAGTTTGTGGGTGCTGGTGGGGGCTAATCACTTGGCTTCTGTAATGCACAGTGAGCTCAAGCAGCCGGCGAGAGTGATGTTATTTCCCTTGGTTTGGATTTGTTACAATATTTCACTCTAAATTAAATAAATGGCAAGCCATTTGCCTTGTTTCAAAGAAAATATGACAGTCACATCCGAGTTGAAAAGGGCAGGAACATCTAACTCCAGCTTACAAACTATACAAAAGCACGAGGGTTAATTGTTCATCAGGTTTACAAAAAAACCAGATTGAAAAGGGCAACAACGTCTAACTCCAGCACTATTTTCGGCAGTCACAGTCAAATGGATCGGTCAGGTCCATAGAATGAACATCCTGGGTCGTAAAATTTACTAGATTGTGACCACAATATGTTGTAAATAGAAGCCCGGCATGTTCAGAAGCTCTTTTGCCCACCTGAAACTCCTTTTTTTGCTCTTCAACATACCCATCCGTCAAAACCATGCTTCTGATAAACTTAAGCCTGATGGATAATAGTAACCTCGCATTCAGCAGGAAGAATGTGACAAATCTTGTGTTTGCACGGTTGGCTACATATCGTTCTAGCATTATTGTCTTCAATCGAATCTCATGAGAAGTGAGAAAATCCCGATGCTTACGAATCCACCGATTGGTTATAACTTTCTTACCCTGTCCTGTTGCCTAAATAGACAGGAAGATTGAAAACAGATAAGGTCTAAAAGAAGAGTGTCGAAAGAGCAACAGCTGAACGGTTAATTCTAGTACACTATATGCGGGCTTCCAATGTGTGTGAAATTATCACCTTTATATACAAATTCTCCAGACATGGAAAGCATTGCAGCAAGCCAATAATCTTGTTCAGATCAAAACTATTCATTTGGATATATAAGATCTTGACAGAATCCAGCACCATTGATAGGCCATCCATGGAGAAACTCTTCATTGAGCATAGAACATAATATTAGTACAAAATGTGTACTCCAAGATGATATATAAATTATGCGCAGAAATTTAAAATGCAGCTTATGGTTACAAGTGTAGATGATAATATAAACTACCTGAAGAACTATGGAGCCAAACACCATATTGAAATGAGCACAGAGATCATGTATTACACCCAAGGTGTCCAGTTTAGGCGCAGAGAGGACGGTTATTTGCAATGGTGAATAACTAGAATCAAGGATCAACCTTTGAAGTGAAGGGGCATCTTGGATGATGAGCTGCATTCCGTCAAAAGAAATTCCAATTCTAACAAGGTTAGGCGACTTTATTTGGAGACAACCGATTCTAACTGTGAAAACAAGCACCAAGCACTCCAGCGCAAGGCAATTGGAGTGGATGATGATGTGCAATGAGGCCTCCGATATACGAAACCGCACAAGTGGAAGTTTCTTGAGAAATGGGAGTCGAAGGTTTAGTACCATATTGTCTGGTAGGTAGCACTGTGCAAAGGTGGCGGTGTGGAGAGAGGACGAAAACCCCGAGATGGACATCGATGCTGAGGGCACAAGTTCATGGTGTTCAGTATGTGGTATGTGATTTCCAGGGGAATAGTAGAACTCAAGCAGCTGTAGTTCTGTGAATTTAGGGGATTCCAGCCAGGCATCCACTGTGCAGGGCATGGTATGCTTGCTCAGGTAGCATGACGGGATGCAGAGGCTTTGAACGGAGCCCTGGTGGGAGGAGATGATGGCTCTGGGGATTTCAAAATCATTGAAGAGAGATAGCTGATGACAGTCGAGATTAAGGAGAACGGCGTGACATAGAGGGCGCCACTGAATTGAGAGGACTTGGGTGCGGCAGCAATCCTTGGTGGGGAGAAGCGAGATGATCTCCCCAAGGATGGCGTCCGGGAGATCGCTGATGCGGTCCACCCAAGATTCTACGGGTTCCTGGGATCCGGTGGGGGCAGTGTTGCCGCTTCTCCCCGCGCTGCCGGGTGCGGGATCTACAACAGGCGTCGCCGCTGGCGGGAGCCTCATCTTCTTGGCGCTGGGGTCAGCCGACTCCATTTTCCTCGAGGGCGTCGCGTCGCGCTCATGGATTTGAGCAGAGTAACGAATGACGAGCCTAGTTGTAGTGCTAGCGAAGAAGAAGGGGAGCTGGGGGTTTTCTATAGGAGTGAGGAAGAAGGGGAGCTGGGGTTTTCTGTAGGAGTGAGGTGAGGAATTTGGGGGTACGAGTGGAGCGAGCTGACGTGAGGTGGGTGGGAGCGAGGAGGAAGAAGAGCACCCAGGTTTTTGAATTGATTTTAATATTTACTAGTGTGGATGGGCTGTTTTGTCTTGGGACCCGAGAAACAATTACTACTAGTACAATGGAGACACTCTACAGCTACCCAGAAAAACAATTACTACTAGTACAGTGGAGACACTCTACCACTTTTGGCTCCTCCTAGGTCATTGAAACGTCTCCCTCTACTGAATGCCGTTATACTTTTGTTCACTGACATGCGGGCCATGCAGCGCGCGGGCCCAAATGCCATCCACCAAATTAGAAGGCAGTATGCAGGCGGAGAGTCACCCCGGTCGTAGCGCGGCAGTAACGAGCCGTCGTATCACAAAACCCCACCTCCCCGCAGTCTAAGTTTGACGGACGAAGCAACCATCATTTCACTCTTCGTTGAATCCCCTTCTCCCTCACCGTCTTCAAGAAAGGCAACACTTGCATCTGCCACTATTCTTCTCTCCGAACGAAGGGAAGGTAAGCGGATCCGTGATGTTGTTATATTTTCGTTCAGAGGAAAAAAAGAACTTTTGCAAAGCAGTAACCGATCCTCACTCTCTTTTTTGTTTCATTGTCATTGTGATTGTGTTTTCCTTTCAGTGGACTCCTAGTATTCGTCAGTTTCATGATGGACCAAGGAGAACCAGGCAAAGATCTGCCAATATTCGAGCAGACGCGGGAGGCTGATCCCCACGACACAGAGAGCTCCAAGAAGATGGAGGCAACCACCGAGGCGACCCCAGATACTGAGATGGTCAACACCCCGTTTGAGGTTACAGCCCCCGTGGCACTGCAGGAGCAGTTTTCCCCCTTCGAGGATGTGTCCCCCCCCCCCCCGCTGAGCTGCCCAAGGTGATTTCCTTCTTTGCCGATCTCGATTGTGGTTTTTCATCTAAGTATGTGGTGATTTTTTTAGAAAAGGAAGTATGTGGTGATTAATAATGCAAAATTTTATTAGCTTCGATGCCATGGTATACGTAGTGGTTTAAATAACTTGTGTTTCTTATACTGAAAAGTAATTCAGAATTTGTTTCTGTTTCAATTAGAGCCCTGATGCAGACAAGGATTGTGTGGTTGTACATGGCACTCGCTATGAGGCGGACGACCTGAATATACGCACTCGGAAAACAGAGTTCTTAGGCTGTTAGATCCTGGAAGCCATTTGTGGTTATACCAATGAAGAGTTGTATTCCAGCCTCACTGTTGTTAGGCGTGTTGTCCAGGGTGTACTGAAGCACAAGAATTTCAAAGCTACTCCTTCGTTTGTGAGGAATACTATTCTTTTCAAGCTTACGCAGGAAGATGACGTGGCATGCCTCCACAAACAAGTTTATCAGTGGCAAGGCCACAAGGTTGTCTTCATGAAGGTTCACAGGATTGAGCTGCTGCGGGACGTCCTCGATGATGTTCATGGCAAGGTCCGTCTTGTGTCCAGCCCAAATTAGATCGAGGCATGAAATAGTTGCCCCAGGTAGTATTTAATAGTAGTTTGGATTGTGTCTAATTATTCGAACCTTGCCTGTTATCGACCCCTCTAGGGCTAGTACTCTATTTGAATCCGTCTATGGGAACTGCTGCTACTTTTGTGTGCCCGTGAATCATGTGAGAACCATCATAATTGTTGCCGAAATAGATGCGTCCTCACTAGTTTTTTCATGAATATGGCATGGTAAGACATAAGTTGTCACGGTTTATCATACGAGTAGTGTGTGTTTTGATGAAATAGAGCACTCGTTCGAGAACCGTGCGCCGATGTATACATAAGTACTTGTAAACACTGTTGGTGCTACCCCACTTGTAAGCAGTTGTGCAATACACCACACATTGGCTCAGCTCGCTTCAACACTAGGCTATCGACCAGCTAACAATCAACAATCTGCTGTCTGACATATAAGCAATTATGTATCTTGTTACAGTGGTTCATGTAGTTAATTGAGGCCACAATGTAATAAATTCCAAATGTTCACACGCTACTCCAGCGCTCATGTGGAACACTCACATTAAACTCGTCTTCATAAAAAACTTGAAAAGCATAAGTTAAGCAATTTTATACATCTCAATGATTCATAGAACATAACAAACATATACTAGTTCACAGTAAAAGACAAAGTTGTGAGAAGGTTTACAAATCAGGAAAAAACAAGCAAGGCTTCTCTCTGAGCAAAGGGCCTCCCGGCAGGCTTAAATTTCCTGGAGTTCACTCTGGTTTTTTCTTGTTGCCACCATTCAAGGTTCGGCTCTCTCATTCCAGAATAACCAATTATAATTGTGGTATCAGCTGGAATGCTGAACTGAACCATGCAGTGTACTGACCAGCTGAAATGCTTGTGCATTCCACTAAATTTAAGCACCGCTATTTGCAGAAATAAGCAGACCACAATGCCTCTTGTCCGCGCACCTGTCCAAAAAACCACCGTGCAGCCGTGCCAGCTAGTCCTTGGTCCATGGATGAACTGGTAGAAAGTGCATTCCGGACTAGGATGCAGTTGTTTTCGCTCGTCCCTGCACTGCAATCAGGAAGTAAAACGTACGAATCAGCTTCTTTTAGATTGCGTTGGTCATTCTACCTTAGTTACTACCAATGTAGGGATACCTTGAAGACGGGAGGTTAGACGATGGCAGCGAGGGATAGTCATCTCATTTTGCGCAGTTGTACTAAAACTGAGGTGTGTGCTTTTGATTGCGCGGATAGAAACGATACGGAGACAGACATCCCGAAACGATATGGAGACAGACATCCCTGTTTGCACAAATAAGATATACGGTTATTTAAACAATGACAGATATTACTACTTTCCCATGTTTCCTCTTAGAACCAAGTCCTAGATTCATGCTACAGCTTTCCCACTTTCTTCCCTGTTTGAACCAACGCTTTGAGTTGACTGTATGAAATAGCTTTACTTCTAATCTACTACTACTATAATGCGGCAGTTTTGAAATTGGATTTACCACTCCATCTTCAGTTCTCCCGCCCAAACAAGCATTGGCTCAAAATCCACCGTTCATTTCCCCTCTCATGCATATCACTATCGTCCATCAAACAAAGGATGACATGATCTAACGGCTAAGAGCTGCCGGATTCGCTCCCGCTCCTTGTGCACATGGCCGACTCTGCTCTCCAAGTAAACAAATAAAGAAGTCCCCGTTGAATCTGGATTGCACCTACTGAAGTTAAGAAATGTCTAGAAACTGCTGCCACCTCCTCACATGCAAGTACGACAAGTTGGCAAATAGCTAGCACATTTTGGTTCCCCATTGTCACCTGGGAAATAAACACTCTTCTACTAACTTATTTTTTTAGATTACTGTAAAAATGGATTTTTTAGATGCCGCTATACTGCAAAGTTTACACTGTTCACATAACATAACATTGCATGGCTGATGCTAGCTAAAGTTTTATTCTGCTTCATCAAGAAATGTAATATTTTTATTATTCGCGGAAAAAGTGTAATATTTTATTTCAGTCATACATAAGCTATACCTCAAGCTAATACAGGACATGAGTGTCTGTCAGACCTAAATGACTTATTTAGTTGCACAAAATAGTCCATAAACATGCATGTAAACCGTCAAACAACTCTGGAACTATACATCAGTGGAACCCAGGAAACAACATATAATAAAACTACAACTTTTATCTTGTAATCAAATTCTTACTTGGAACTCAGTTTGATTTGTGCAAGTGATTTGCTTCTTATTTCAGAATAGTCCTTAGATCATGCAAACAAACACACTATGATATCTACTCAAGATACGAGTACCCATTTCTCTCTCTAAAAAGAAGGTATATGAGTATCTATCATACAGAACATACGTGCAAAGCACGTGCCTTAGTAGAAGTCTAGGTGGCTTTGAAACGGCGGACGGAAGTAGAAAAGGATCCACACGAAGGGAGCTGGGGCAGTAGAGCAAGGCAAGTTTCGAAGGAATATATACCTAAGGGTCGTCGGCATGTCGCAAAGACGGCGTCCGGAGGCCGCATCTTGGCCACAATACCGCAGGGAGGAAGAAGGGGTCGGAGGCCCTCCCGAGTCAGCACTCTCTTGGAGAGAACGGCACGGCCGCCGATCGGGACGCGCGGGCAACCATTGGTCTCCTCCCTCGCCGCCGACGACAGCGTGAACGATGCACCACCCCTGCCTCGGTCGAGGTTGTCCGGCCGGATTTGTGACCAGCCGTGAGCTGAGAGAGAGTGTGGCCACCTATGTGTTGCTTAGATCTGGAGAGCATGAGAGAGTGAACGAGAGGAACCCTAGTAAAGCAAGCGCTAAGGCTCCTGCTTTTATATATAGTGGAGTGATTTTGTTGTACCAGCTTCAAAAAAATGCGCTCCTACGTGTACCCATGAGTGGGTGTGAGAGAACTAGTGTGTGCGTGCACCGCTTCTCTTCGTGAGAGTACAATATACTATGCCCAAAGAACGTTCGCCGCAAGAGTAATAGTACAAGTGTGTGACGTGTGAGCTAAAATAAAATGTGTGCGCCATCTTTTGTTTTTTAGAAGTTCTGAGGGTAGTGTGTGAAGAGCACATATGTGTGTGACGTCTACCTGCAGATAGACGGTGGGTGCGACGTGCGAGTCTGCGAGAGGACTCGGGAGAGTCATGACTCGTGAGGGTGCATGTGCGTGAGAGAGGGGGGGGCACGTATCAATGCAATGCATGTGTCCGTAAATCATTATCCAACAAACGTTCGCCACAGGCCTTTTCCTGACGAACGCCATAAGGACCGTTAGATCGGCATCTGACAGTGTCAGTTTTGCCATGTCATTTAACAGAACAGCCACTCCTCCTACACACAAATCTTCCACGTGAGTCTTAGCAACTGCCGTATGCTCCCTCCGTTTTGAAATGCAGTGCATATAGCTTTATTGAAAATTCGAACCTCGCAAACTTTTACTGAGTTTTCGTGTACCAAATTGCACATGTAGAATACCATGTATATATCATTTCATTCATCTTCCAGAGGTAACTATAAAGTTGGGTGAGGAGTCTACAAAGAAAGACCATCGTATCACCCGCAGCAATTTCAAGCATCCTTTAGTGTCAAGGAATATCATAGGAACTCTATATGATATGATTTTTATAGGATTTATTCCTTTAGAGCCAATTGGTTCATAGGAATAGATTCATATACTCCACATTTCAAAGGAAATAAACATGATATCATTTCTATAGCTTTAGAGCCACTTGGTTCATATGAATGGATTCCTATACTCCCTTAATTTCAAAGGAAAATAAACATTAGTGTATATTCAATAGAAAAGTTCCTATGATATGAACCAAATTACATCTCTTTTCTAATCCCTCCTCATAGGAATTGAGAACCATGTCATCTCTATATTCAATAGAAAAGTTCCTATGATGTGAACCAAATGACATCTCTTTTCCAATCCCTACTCATAGGAATTGAGATGCTCCATGTCATCTCTTTCCCTACAACTTCCATGTATACATCTTCTATTCCTAAATAGATAGTACAACCCACTAGTAGCTTTTTTCCAAAACATGCAACTATGGCACAAGAACTATATAGTGTGCCAATAACTTTGAAAGATGGTCGCTGGATGAAGCTAACCCGACAGTGCAGAGATAGGCAAATCCGAGCACTACTGGACGTTGGATATCATCAACATTCCACCAGATCTGCCACATGTACAATTTAGAAGACTCCATGGTTGAACTTAAGCATAATGCACAAACCTCAAAACACAAGCACTTCTCCTTTGTTCTAGAATCTTCTATATCATAATTGATTATTATTTTTCTAAATGAATTGCCATTATTTGTTTTTTACTTTATGATTTACTCCCTCCGTTCCAAAATAGATGACCCAACTTTGCACTAACTTTGCAAAGTTAGTGCAAAGTTGGGTCATCTATTTTGGAACGGAGGGAGTACAATGCACAACCCCATGAATCTTAACATTTTTATAAAACTTATTGATTTTGAATGAGATGAAATATAAGAACTAAACGAACATCTACATCATGCATATATGACTCAAAGCTTTACATCCTATAGTGTGTGTTTATTCATAATTTGGTTTCGAAATCTCATGTGTTCAATAGATGTGTACCTTACTAGTTTTGAGTAGAGTAGCAAATTTCATGCGGCCCCGGATATATCAAAATGCAGGGCCCATGCATCATTGCCTTCCGGTCAAACCTACGTCCACAATTTTTTGTACGTATTATATCTCCACTGGTCCCCGAACCCAAAATGCTGCCTCGTTCCTGTAAAACCAAGCGGCCCACACATATTTAAGGCATCGGCTCGAACCCGTTTACTACGACGTGGCCCCGCACGCCGTAGTACTCCTACAAACCCTACCGCCGCACTCATCATCGGTTTTCTTCAAGAGGACGAGGGAGAAGTTGATTTGTAGTGGAGGCGCTTTCAAAAAAAAGGATTTGTAGTGGAGACCCCTACCCTAGGGTGCCCTAGGTAGCTGCCGCATGCATCATTGTTTCCTCTTTTCTTTATGCTCTTGCACCCTAGAGTGAAATGATGGTTGCTTCGTCCGTCCAGCTTAATGCGGGAAAGGTGGGGCTTTGTGATTTGACCCCTCGTCGCTCATTTTCTACTACGGCGGCGCTACGATCGGGGTGCCTCCAATTCCAACCGCTGCTCCGAACTGTAATTTGGTGCATCGCACATGGAACAAGACGGTGGATGAGCCACATGTCGGCCAAAGGGGTCATGTTAAGTGTGTCGCCATTTTGTGTGTGGACTGACCCTGCTTGAGTTGCTACGCCAACACGACAGGAGCAGCCTACCACTTGGTTTTGCTCCTTGGTGAATCCCGACTATATTGATCTAAAAATATACGTGCTGAACTACCCTCTTCGTCTCGGTTTTTTATTTTTAGGCGTCTTGGTTTATAGGGCCTGCACGTAGTTCTAGGTCATCCATTTGACTAACTAAATATGAGTTACTATGTCACAAAAAGTATATCATTGGATTCTTAAGCGGATGTAGTTGTATTTAAAAGTCGAGGGCAGGGCTTTTCCTGCACGGTAGGCGGCGGGGCAGTTCCGCCTAGTCGGTTCGACAGAGACGCGAGAAGACGAGGGAGTAGGCTGCTGCAAACATAGGGCTGTGTGATTTGACAGCGAGTTACTGCTGGACAGGTGGGGCCCCGTGATTTGACTTGCCATTATCATTTTAACTGCGGCGCTACGACCTGCCTGAGTCTCCCAGATTCCTGACCACCTCCATACAGGTGCCTCTCCCAATGCTCCACCATGTAGTAGAGGCTGGCTCTTGCATGAGAGCCCACTTCTCCACTTTTTCCTTGCCTCTCTTTCCTCCACATATGCAAAAATGTCATGTAAAGCGCACTATTGTACTTACTTTTACTTGCTCCTACACGTGCTTAAGCTTGCCACATAAGCATAAAGTCTGATGTGGCAAGTTAATCAAGAAGAGAGAGACTAGTTTGGTGACCCAAGGAAGAAACGGTGCTAAGCGTGTGTACCTAGGTGAAAAGACAATTTTGAGTCTATAGCTAATTAAATGAAGCAAACTTAGCAACACCATTTCATTGGAAGAGGTCACTCCTTAGCAAATGCAATAAATACACGCGCTTAGCGCCATTTCTTCCCTGAGTATGAAGAAAGAGATAGAGAGGAGTAAAAAAATACACTTATAGCCAACCTTGTTGTAGTATGAGTGACTAAGTGATGACTATGTATGACATGCCAACATCAGATAGCCTAACGCATCGTGTTAAATCTCCAAGGGCGCGACCGCGCGAGCGACGCGACGGTCGTGGTAGGCGCGACCATGATACGGGCTGCTGGCAGCCCTTGGATCTGAGATCAAACGATCGCATGCTAAGTTGCTGAAAATTTGCAGAATAACCCTCCAGGATAGGATATTCACCCATAGGTCTAGAATCACGCCATGCAACCGTTTGATCTCAGATTCAAGGGCTCTCGGGAGCCCGTATCATGGGAGAATGGAAAGCCACTACCCTGCCATTCGCACGTTGGCAGTTCGCTCCTACTCGTCCCCACACGTCCTTCAATACTACGGCGGTTTGCTCCTAGTCGTCCCGTCCATTCACATTACGGCAGTTCCACTAATCCTAACCCTCCTCCCAAATCCATGGCGTCCCAAATCTCCACGATCGGCGGTGAGTACAAGGTTAGAACCGTCACCGGCGATGAGTTCGACGTCATCTACACCCGTTCTTCCGCGACGGTGAAAGGATGCCTTTCTTGCTTCAGCCGCATGTTCGAAAACTCAGATGATGAGTGGGTCGCTAGGCTAGATGTTGAGTACACCACAGTCCTGGGACGAGAGAAGGATCTAAAGGACGAAGAGAGGAAGAAGCCCGCCATGATCCAGGTTTGCGTACATAACGTTTGCTTGGTCTACCACATATGCCATGCCGACGTTGAGTGCCAAGATTTTAAGAACTTCCTCAAGGACAAAACAGTGAAATTCGTTACTGTAGACTTTGGTAACGACAAAAAAGTCCTGCGTCGAATAGGCCTCGTTGTAGGCAACACCTTTGACCTCCAGAAGAATCAGCTGGTGTCCTCTCGTCGGCCTTCAATGCTGACCCTGGCAGGAGCCATGGTTCATCCTTCGTACGGTAAACTGGAGAAACCTCATTACACGTTTCATCGTCATGCATGGCAGCAGAATGTACTAGATATAGACCACATCCACTATGCTGCAATGGATGGCTACCTTTGCTTCAATATCTACAAGGGTTGGATGAAGAGCAACAGCCAAGTGTGCGGTTCAAGCAAAGAAGTATCGCCCAAGAGGAAGAGGGACAAGGACGAAGTCGAGGACGTGGATGAGGACTCACAACAAAAAAAAGACACATCCGTGACATTTTGGGCCGAACGAATTTTTTTCTGTCATACATATGACACTTCTATGACGATAATTGTGACAAACCCCGGTATCATCATAGATGTGGTGGGCTCCTACTTCTATGACAAAAAATCATGACAGAAAATGGGCTTTTTGTCCTGGGCGGGCCGGAGACGCAGCTGGATGACATTCTTTGGGCCATCCATGATAGAAAAAACCATGGTAGAAGCGAGGGGGAGGAAAATTTTGGGGAGTTCCCGGTTACGGTGGGAGGTCGAGGGCTGAGCGATGCGCATTTCTCTCGTACACGTACGCGCGTGTGTGCGAGGCGTTGGCTCTAACTGAACCCGAGCGAGGCGTTGGGCTCTAACTGAACCCGAGTGATTGCACTGCAGGCTACGCGTTACTGAACCCGAGTAATCGATCGATGGCTGTTAACTGAACCCGATCGAGCAATTCCTTCGCTACTGCTGCTAACTGAAGCCGATCGATGATGCCTCTGGATGAACAGTGAGCGTTGCGGGGGGGTTGGATGAACAGTTCCCGGTGGGGGTGGATGAACAGGACCCCGTGGTGTTGCCTCTGGATGAACAGGACCCCGATCGATCGAGCCGGTTGGGGCTAGATGAACAGGACCCTGTGGAGGGCTGGATGAACAGGACCACCCCGTGGAGGCAAGATGAACAGTAGATGGTGGAGGGCAGGATGAACAGTAGCCCGTGGAGGGGTGGTTGAACAAGAGCCCGTGGAGAGGGCAGGTTGAATAGTAGCCGGTGGAGTAGCGCGCGGTGGAGGCTGGATGAACAGGAGCCCGTGGATTAACAGTCGCAGGTGGAGGCTGGAGGAGGTTGATGGTGGATGAACAGTAGCTCGTGGAGGCTAGAGGGGGTCTACGGTGGAGATGAACAGTATCCCGTGGAGTCCCGTTTTGCAGTACGCCACACCCCTCCCGATGAACAGGACCCCCGTTTCGACCGTAGCACTCCAACACAAGTCCGTTTCGTCCGTTTTGCGGTACGCCACACCCCTCCCGATCAACAGGACCCCCGTTTCGACCGTAGGAGGTCCATTTCCTCCGTTTTGCAGTACGCCAGACCCCTCCCGATCAACAGGACCCCGTTCCGAATGTAGGAGGTCCGTTTCCTCCGTTGTGCGGTACGCCAGGCCTCGTTTCCATCGCCTGTTCCGTCCAAGCCCTCCCGATGAACACGACCATGCATTCTGTTCTGACCCAGCCGGTTGGCTCTCACGCGTTTCGTTGCCTCCCGATGAACACGACGCATTCCGTTGCCTCCCCATGAACACGACGCATTCCGTTGCCTCCCCATGAACACGACGCATTCCGTTGCCTCCCCATGAACACGACGCATTCCGTTGCCTCCCCATGAACACGATGACGACGTTGTTTCTCCGTTCCGACCCAGCCATGTACACGAGTCATCGTCGTACGTATGCGCGAGTAGGCGTTCGAGACCCCGCCCATATGTACACATGCGTGGCCGTATTTTCTTTCTTGCACCCTGGCCGTTGTACGTACGTGTATATGCTACGCGCGCGCCTCTACTACGACACGTGCGCGCCTCTACATTGACCAGTATGTACGTACACGTTCACGACCAGAATGACAATGCTACATACGCTTCGACCAGGTGGGTCTCGACTGTCAGGCACTTCCTTGCCTGCGAAGGTTTAGCTGGTGGGTCCCAGCAGTCACGGGCGAATCGTTTTTTTTTGCCCGGACGCACTTCCTTGCGTGTGAAGATGTAGCTGGTGGGTCCCAGCAGTCAGGGGGAAACGTTTTTTCGCGAAATACAGTGGCCCGTCCGTTGGGTCCCAGCTGTCAGGTGGAGGAATCATTATTTTCTGCGTAATAAGGAGGCACTTCCTTGCTGCGACCGTGGACCCAGCTGTCAGCCTCTCCACATACAGTCCACGTCCGACGGAAGTCGTTCCTTGACCATATTGACCACGCCGCGCCGAGAGCGCCAGGGCGGTGGACAACGGCGAGGCCTAGGAAGGGGACGACACGGAGGCAGGGAAGACTCGGCAGTTGTTTCCCACGCGGAGGGGAGTACGACTGAACGAGGGTTTATTGGTTCGTCTGTCGTCGCCAGAGAATAATAGTAGGTGTGGGTGAGTAGAAGGATGGCTAGGCCAACGATGGGAGTACGGTCAGGCGGTGAGGCCTGCGCGGCAGCACAGCCCGCCGGGAGGAGGGAGCAGGCAGTCCCGCCAGCGCTTGTTTGAGCGGCTAGAGCAGGAAGAGCAGAGATTGAAGAAGCACGACGGTCGTTGGATGGACATCCAACAGTCAGTGCTTGTGCGTCAACCTTTTTTTAGGAAAGCCTCAAATCTGTGGAAAATAGCATACAGCCCATCTGCCATTATTTCTAATAATTTACAGCCCATTTGCTAATTCTTAAGGTTTTTTTGGAGCCCGTATTCTTTTTGTTAGCATTACAGCCCATATTGTGGCAACGGTTAAAAAATTATACGAAATTTTGCATATTTCGGTGCGGTCCGAACTGTTTTTAATCCCAAAATTTTGACTCACATTCAAACTGATTTTAAAAATAAATGTATATCAATATAAAATCCAACAAATTCTCCACGCATAAAAATTAATGTAATTTAAAATCTTGAAATGAAAAAAAAAGATATTTGAAACTAATTGCCGGTTTGATGTGTTTTAAAAATGTACAACCCATTTCTCATTACTGATGGGCCATTTTCTCGGCCAGCCAAATGAAATGCTCTCCTCGTCTTGAAAGATTTGCAGCCCAACAGGCCTGACAAAGCGACTTGGCAAATCACAAAAAAACTAGGTTGTGGCCGTGGACCCAGCTGTCAGCCTCTCCATGTACAGTACTCTTCCGATGGAAGTCGTTCCTTGACCACGTTAACCACGCCATGTGGAGAGCACCATGGCGGTGGACGACGGCGAGGCCTAGGAAGGAGACGACGCGGCAGTGGAAGCCCACACGGAGAGGACTACAAGGGTTCACTGGTTCGGCTGCGGTGTGAGGCTGCCGTCGCCGCAGGGCCTGGCCAGCGGTGGGAATAGTAGGGTGCGGTGAGGCCTCTGCGGCAGCACAGCCGGCCATGGGAGGCAGGAGCATGTGGCACGACCGGCGCTGCTTTGGGCGGCTAGAGCAAGAAGACCAGAGGTTGAAGAAGCACTACGGCCGTTGGATGGACATCGTACGGTCACTGGAGCTAGAATCGTTCATATTGACTAAGTTGACAAAGCCCTTCGTCCCCGTCAACTTAGTAGGCCCACAAGTCAGCCTCCTAGCAAGGTGGGTCCCAGCTAGCCGGGGGAGTATTCATTTTTTTATGCATAATAAGGAGGCACTTTCGGTGGGTCCGAGCTGACAGCGGGGGGGATGTTTTTTCGCGAAATATGGTGGCCCGTCCGGTGGGTCCCAGCAGTCAGGGGGAAAAGATTTTTTCGCAAAATACTGGTGGCCCGTCCTGTGGGTCCCTGCTGTCAGGTGGAGGAATAATTATTTTGCACGTAATAAGGAGGCACTTCCTTGCTGCGGCCGTGGACCCAGCTGTTAGCCTCTCCACATACAGTCCACGTCCGATGGAAGCCGTTCCTTGACCACGTTGACCATGCCGCGCCGAGAGCACCAGGGAGGTGGACGACGGTGAGGCCAGGAAGGGGACGACGCAGAGCCGGGGAAGACGCGGCAGTGGATGCCCACGCGTAGAGGAGTACGAGGGTTCACCGGTTCGCTGCGATGTGAGGCTGCCGTCGCCGCAGAATAACAGGGGCTGTGGGTGAGTAGAGGGATGGCCTGGCCAGCGGTGGGAGTAGTAGGGGGCGGTGAGTCCTCCGCCGCATCGTAGTTGGCCACGGGAGGCAGGAGCACGAGGCACGACCGGTGCTGGTTTGGGCGGCTGGAGCAAGAAGACCAGAGGTTGAAGAAGCACTACGGCCGTTGCATGGACATTGTACGGTCAATGGAGCTAGAATCGTGCATATTGACTAAGTTGACAAAGCCCTCCGTCCCCGTCAACTTAGTAGGCCCACAAGTCAGCCTGCCACTAAGGTGGGTCCCAGCTAGCAGGCGGTATTCATTTTTTGTGCGTAATAAGGAGGCACTTCCGGTGGGTCTGAGCTGACAGCAGGGGGAACGTTTTTTTTTGCGAAATACGGTGGCCCTCGGGTGGGTCCCAGCAGTCAGGGGCAAACATTTCTTCGCGATATACTGGGCGTCCGGTGGGTCCCTGCTGTGAGGTGGAGGAATACTTATTTTCCGCGTAATAAGGAGGCGCTTCCTTGCGGCTGTCGTGGACCAGCTGTCAGCCTCTCCACGTACAGTATTCTTCTGATGGATTTTGGTCGTTGACCACATTGACCATGCCACGCCGACAGCACCACGGCGGTGGACGATGGCGAGGCCTAGGAAGGGGACGACGCTGAGCCGGGGAAGAAGCGGCAGTGGATGCCCACGCGGAGAGGAGTACGAGGGTTCACTGGTTCGGCTGCGCTGCCGTCGCCGCAGAATAACAGGGGGTGTGGGTGAGTGGAGTGGAGGGATGGCCTGGCCAGCGGTGGGAATAGTATGGGGGCGGTGAGGCCTCCGCGGCAGCACAACCGGCCACGGGAGGCAGGAGCAGGCGGCACGACCGGCGCTGCTTTGGGCGGCTGGAGCAAGAAGACCAGAGGTTGAAGAAGCACTACGGCCGTTGGATAGACATCATACGGTCAGTCGAGCTAGAATCGTGCATATTGACTAAGTTGACAAAGCCCTTCGTCCCCGTCAACTTAGTAGGCCCACTATACTGGGTCCCAGCTAGCAGGGGGAGTATTCATTTTTTTGTGCGTAATAAGGAGGCACTTCCTTGCGTGCGAAGATATAGCTGGTGGGTCCGAGCTGTCAGCGGCGGTAACGTTTTTTCGCGAAATATAGAGGCCATTTCGATGGGTCCCAGATGTCAGGTGGAGGAAATCATTATTTTGCGCGTAATAAGGAGGCATTTCCTTGCGTGCGGCCATGGACCCAGCTGTCAGCCTCTCCACGTACAGTCCACTTCAGATGCATGTCGGTCGTTAACCACGCTGACCACGCCACGCCGAGAGCACCAGGGCGGTGGACGACGGTGAGGCCTAGGAAGGGAATGACACGGAGGCAGGGAAGACTCGGCCATTGTTTTTGTTTCCCACGCAGAGGGGAGTACGACTGTATGAGGGTTTACTGGTTCGTCTGCCGTCGCTGGAGAATAACAGCAGGTGTGGGTGAGTAGAGGGATGGCTAGGCCAGTGATGGGGGTATGGTGGGGCGGTGAGGCCTGCGCGGCAGCACAGCCGGCCGCGGGGAGGAGGGAGCAGGCAGTCCCGCCGGCGCTTGTTTGAGCGGCTGGAGCAGGAAGAGCAGAGATTGAAGAACCACGACGACCGTTGGATGGACATCCAACAGTATACAGGCCATCTGTGGAAAGCCTCAAATCTGTGGAAAACAGCATACAGCCCATCTGCCATTATTTCAAATAACTTACAGCTCATTTTCTAATTCTTACGGGTTTTTTTGGAGCCCATATTCTTTAAGTTAGCATTACAGCCCATATTGTGGCCACGGTTAAAAAATTATACAAAATTTTGCATATGTCGGGGCGGTCTGAACTATTTTTAATCCCGAAATTTCGAGTCACATTCAGACTGATTTTAAAAATAAATGTATATCAATATAAAATCCAATAAATTGTCCACGCATAAAAATCAATGCAATTTAAAATCTCGAAATGAAAAAAAGATATTTGAAAACAATTGCTGGTTTGATGTGTTTTAAAAATGTACAGCCCATTTCTCATTACTGATAGGCCATTTTCTCGGCCAGCCGAATGAAGCTCTCCTCGTCTTGAAAGATTTGCAGCCTAGCAGGCCTGATAAAGCGACTTACTTGACAAATCACAAAAGAACTGGGCTAGCTATTTTCAGAAAAAAAAAACTATTGGGCTTGTCTGTGGTAAACATAAAAGAAAAGGATGTCTAGACATGCCAGAGTGTCCCGCACAGCCCAGTATTTCCGAACGGACGTGTAGGCCAGGGCGCCTCTTCGTGAACCGTGGCAAACTCGCAACCGTCCACCGACTCTTCGCCTTTCCCTCTCGATTTGGAACTGATGTCGCACGCTCTTCCTCTCCCTCCTCCATTTTCCTTCAGCCCTTCACCCTTTCTTCTGCCATTGTTCGATCATATTCTCCATGGAGGGAACAGGCCAGAAACGACCCCGTTATTCTTGCCCCGGTCTGAAAGATGACGTGGTGGAGGAACTCATTGATCGGTGCGACGTCATCACCTCGGCTAGCATGGCAGGTTCGTTCAAGCCCATTCTCGACTCAACTAATAACATCATTACAAAGAACCCAAGAGTCAAGGAGCGGTTTGATCTCCCCTATCTTCCTTGCCGTGACCCTGATGACTGGCGCCGGCACGACGGAGGCCTCGCCCTGTGCTAGTTGATGCCGCTTGATAATGATACGTATGATGTTAAGATGCCATCGCTCGAGGGCAAGGCTTGGGCGGGCGCAAATGGAGATTGGGTTGTTTACATTGGGTCCAACTGCGAGTGGGAACTTGTGAATGTGTACACTCGTCACCGGGTTCCACTTCCAAAAATCTCAGCACACTACCCAGAGGTTGAGCACACCGGGTTCCACTTCCAAAAATCTCAGAACTTGTAATGTACGCACGTTCAAATACGATCATGGTGACTGTCTTCTACGGAAGATAGCAATTTGTCGAGTTCCCAACCGCTCTTGGAATTACAACAACTATCAAGTTGTTGCTATCTTCGACAAGCTTGTTGCCATCCTTCGTGGTTCGACTCGATGGATATTGCTCAAAAATCAGTTTCTGTACACGGATGAGTACTATGATGCAATTCAATACGAGGGCCTTGTGTTTGCTGCCACCACTCGTGGCACTGTTTTTGCATGGCATCCTAGTAGTTTCGGTACGTTTGTCTTCCACCATAATTATAATTGTTTCATCCACATGCATGCGGGTTAGCAAGTTTCCCTTTACTAATTAACCTTCTTCTTGTGTTTCCAAGGTCCTGTGAACATCCCACCACCTATACTTGAAAAAATTTATAACCAAGGGGGAGATGACGATGGTGATGATCACGAGCATGAGGACGAGCAGCGCCGATATACTCTGTGGCGCCTGGCAACTAATTCCGATGGATCACCTCTTCTTATGTGTATACAACCCACTGATGATGTTACTGGTAAGGAAGCAGGTGTCTCCCATGGTCGCACTCTTCGGACCTATTCCAACACCCGTTGCATGGTATTCGGGATGGATACTAGTGTGCTAGAGCCAACTCCTTCTCCCTGGCACAGAATTGATAGTCTTGGAGAAAACTCGCTCTTCCTTGGACAAAACTATCCAATGATGGTGAAAGGCGATCCAACTGCTGCTGACACATTTATGAGAAGCAACTGTGTCTATACCTCGGACATTTGGGTGGTTCCCTACCCTCGTACTGATATAGTACGCCGCTTCAGCCTGGATGATCGGTCCTGCATTGGTCTCCAGATCGACAACAGATGGCCCGTCCCAGAGAATCAGTTGTGGTTCAAAGCAAGCGTTTCCAACGCCATGGAATGGTTGAGTTGAAGTTCATTTCATGGCTTGTTATTTGTTGTGTGGTGAAAACTTTAGTATTTATAATGTATCCTCGTTGTCGATGTGGGTTGATGACCTGTTGTATGTAATAAAATGATATGCCTGTGATAAACTTACTAAATTTATGAATGGCTTTCGAGTCGCTTCTCTAAATTTGTACTAGCTTCACATGATTCGCTCGTCGGGCGGGTGTTTTTACTGTAGCCATATGTTAATGTGTTCGTTGTACGTAACCAGCACCTCGAATCCTCGATACTAGTATACTATATACTAGTAGGAGTAAGTAGTAGGAGTAGTAGGGTGGCATGGGCCAGAACAAGCATTCACATCCAGGAGTACGGCACACGCCACCACCACGACATCCATCTGACACCATATTATTTCTTGGAGTCCGTGCTAGAGCAATCTCTTCAACCTCGTCGTTTCTCTAAGGCTGGTTATAGTGGGGAGTAACTTAGACTAGTGTCATGCATATGACACTAGTCTTTGTTACTACCTTCATAGTGCAAAGTAACATACAAGTAGTATCATAGATGATTGCATTTATTACATTATAGACTCATTTTGCTTTGGTTTGCGTTATGTTATAGTAACATATTATGTTACTCCAAACATTTCTCTCCTCATTAACTATATGCCACATAAGCAAACTTGTCTTGAAATGCGCTATGTTACTTGCTAAGTAACTCCCACTATAACCAGCCTAACTTTAGCCATCGCACGGCGAGCGAGATGGGGGTTTGCCGATAGTCGGTTTCCTTAACTGCGGTCCCACTTGTAAGGCCAACTCCAACGCACGACCCCAAACAGACCTCCGTTTTGCACGAACTCCAATGATAATTTTGAATAGAAAAGCAAGACCAAAGAAAACAAGAACCACAAGAATACATTTACTACTCCTGCAAGTTGGATTAGTGCCTTCTCGATGCATTCATTGTTGATCTGTGGAGGCTCGATCTTGCGTGCTTCTTTCTTCTTTGAGTGTAAAGAAGTAGACGTTGCTTCCTCGCATCTAGTCTCATGTCTAGCCTCTATTCTAGTAGGAGTATCAACAAGTGCACTAATCTCATCTCATAGAAGAACGGAAGATTTGGTCGGGTTCTTCCTCCTTTTGCCGACACGTGGGACATCCAGCATCCAGGTCATGTCATGAAAGAAAATAGAGTGGTAGTTGAAGCCACGAGATGTGCATCTTGGGTTAAACTGTAAATAGAATCTTACTACTCTTGAGTAACTCCAAAAGCGGCCACCGAAGATCTTTATTGGATTTGTTTTTCATCACCAGCACGTCGAGGTGAAAGATGTGCAGGTTCAGTGGGTCCTCTTGCGTTTTCACTGACATGTGCGGCCGCATGTGAGCAAAAAGACGATGGGCTCCGCGCGTCCGCTGGCTGGCTGAGAAGAGAGATAGAGGAGGGCTAAGCACGGACTGCAGGAAATTTGTTCTACGTACCTCGATATAGTGGGGTGGCATGGGCCATAACTCAGTAGCATTCACGTCTAGCAGTACGGCACACGCCACCCACACGAGTCCCATCCGACACCAATTTTCTTGGAGTCCGTGCTACATCCATCTCTTCTCCCTCCTGTTTTCTCAGCCATCCGACAAGATAATTACTGTAGTATCATATACTACTACATGGATTTGACAGAAATATGAAAATACATACGGATACATCAACGTTCAACGACATCCTCACGCCCTAGTGCGTCGGGTCACCAACCGACGTGTGAGGAGCAGCGGCGTTGGCGGCGAGCTCAACGTGCTTCTGAACAGTGCCGTCCAAGGTTGCCCTGCGCTCCAAGAAGGCCAGCGTCCTATCGTCCTCCTCTTGCATGCAGTAGTCCTTGTGGACGATTTGCTCGTAGACGTGGGTGATTATGTCGATGGTGTCTTGCTGTGCCAGGCGCTGCGCGGCGAGCGCGACCTCGAGGTGGACATCCTCCGGCGCGACGGCGGGCAGTCGTAGGGCCACCAGTGCATCGAAGAGGTTGTTACCATAGTGGCCGTTGAGGGTGGCGGGCATCGCAGAGCCTGGGCGCGTCGGCTGGAGGCTTACGTCAAAGTCGTCCGCAAGCTTCTTGACGACGGTGAACTTGTCGAGGAAACTGATGAGGACCTCGTCGAACAAGGAGACGAAGCTATCGTCCAAGCGGCCCCTCGCCCTGGCGGCCTCAAGCAATACTACCTGGAGACGTTCCTCGGTGTCGGGCCACAGGCCGGCGTCGTGGACCAACTGGCACAGCCGGCTGATGCTCGCGCTCATCGCCTCCATGGGTCTACGTAGCTTCTAGTCAACTGATCTTGCGATTCGAGTGATCACTCAGCCCTTGGTTAGTGTGCGTAGGTGCATAGGATTTCGTACTACTCCTCGGCCCTCTACTGCACCTACCTTTGGCTGTATGATAGGTGGGCCAGCCACCCCCTGGGGCCATGTGTCATTCACCCAAAGGCAGTTGCCGTAAGTCAATGAAGCTGCGTCCCCCTCCATGCCAGTGCAGTATAGTCATCTCACCGGACCTCTAGTTGGGGCCAAATGAGAGAAGTTTGATGTTTACTGGTTTATTGGTCCCCTTTGCATTTTGCGCCAAGTTTTGACCTTTGATTTAACTATTAAATGTTAATGCATGTAAACAAAAATGTTGTGTAAGTCACCTTACGAAAACCAAATAATCCCAAAATAGTTAGGCATGGTGCATTAACTCCCTCCTTGTTTCTTATTTCAAGACATATCAAAAAATGAGAGATGTGGGCCGTGCATGCTTTCAATGACTTGAGACTACCAAACATGACATGCAGTGTTTAGTTCATTGCATGTAATCCTATTAGTACTCTAGTTAGGTGTAGCAAAAAAACATTAAGTTCTCTCGCCAATAGGAATAAAACACCATGTATTTATTTACAGAGGGAGTAGTACATTTTTGGTGACATGCATTACTAGATATTGCTAGTCAAATACTAAAATCCAGATGGACGTGGTAGTACTCCTAAATCCAGAAGGTGGTGCTACTAGAACTAGTAGTAGTACTACCAATGTAGTAGTAGGAGTACTAGCACTGTACTATCCATTGGTCAAATAATTATGTGCTGCTCCTCACAGTAAAGTGATAAGACCCTGCGCCGGAGATGACACCTGAGTATAGGCGCCATGTTCGGCATACCATAGTCAACCTCATCGTCTGCAATCACTATCATCATGGCTGTAGAGCTAGCCTGCTTACAACTAGCCCTGTTCGACATAATTTCCCATGCGCAGATGCCCGTGCATTGCACGGAACACCAAGATTGGGGGTGGACGGCTCCGGCAGCGGCCATCGCGCCAGATTTTTCCACGGCCTTCTACTCCTAGATGTGGTGGGGAGGAGATGAGGCTGATTGTGAGAGACAAGGAGTTGTTTGTAAATAGGGAACAAGTGCGGGCATCTTTTTGCAAAAATGGAGAAGCTTGGTTTGTATGCGTCAGATCTAGATCCGACGGCTATTGGTGAAAGATGGGAGGCACAACATCATCACCAAGTCAGGACCTGTTTGATTTGCAGGATTTTGAAAACGCAGGAATAGGTCACCCTGTGCGTTCGGTTTATTCGGTTTACATGGTTCGATTTATACGGTTTTTCAGTTTGTACGGTATTAATACTTTGGTAATATGGTATGAAATTAAAATACGGTTCGGTTTCAGTATATACCAAATTATTTCGGTATGGTTTCGGTATATACCATAAAAACCAAAGTTGACGCGAATTTGGAAATGACGTAATAATAATTAGCAAATTTATGACTCAAAACACATACTATTCTACACAAATAGTATATGACTATATATATAAGTATATATGCATGCATTGATTCATCTGTTGATGGTTATGGACGTGCTTAGCATTTTAAAAATAGAAAAATGACTATGTTACAAGAAAAAATTACGTGCTTAGTAGTGCATTTGACTCATGTACAAGAAAAATGATAACTTGTATGGTTGTTCATCTCAAGAAATATAAATTTATTTTTTACTTCAGTTTATTCGGTTAACCGTTCGGTTTTCCGATATATACCATAAAAACCAAGTTCAAATCGGTATGAGAAGTTCATACCATACCGAAACCAGAAACCATAAAATTGGTTCAGTTCGGTTTATTTTCGGTATGGTTTTTCGGTTCGGTTTTTAAATGCATAGAGTGAGGAATAGGACACAGCAATATTACAAGTTTCAAACTGATATTACAAATGTTAGGAGTGATGCTGCACCTACGAAGAGGGAATTACTAGGAAGTTTATGTAAGAACTTTCGTTACTTTAGGTGGATGCAGCATTATCGTACAAACTAAAATCCACCGCCCTGACAAGTCACTAATGGGCAAATAAGTTTTCGAGTCTCTGGCCACTTGATGTTTCAAAAACAAATTCAGCTTCTGCGGAGAAATGAGCTCCACGGTGTACCCGCGCAGGTGTGGCTGGGCACGAAGCGTGAGTACGTGCACGGTGCACCTATTCTCTTCTTGTATACGTACACCACCTACGTGGGGTTGTGTGAGAGAGAGATACAAACCTAGAGAGATATAGTGTGTGGGTTCCTGAGAGTTTTTTTTGTGGGGGGGTTAATCAAAAAATTTAACATATGCAATGTGTGTGAAATAGAGTCCTGGATATAACATATATATAGAGGGGGCGATCCATGAGAAGAGAGTGGAGGTATCATCGGCTTGAGGTGTCCATAGAATCGAACAGAGGGATGATGCGTGTGTGTGTGTGTGCGCGCGCGATCGATAAAGAGTGCCATCAAATTTGTGTGTGCCCACGTCAAAGATATAGAGTGGCTGGCCTACTGGAACGTGAGATGGGACATGTGTAGTTTGTCTTTGTGGCATGGATACCTACCTGCAGTGCTCGACTATCAGTGTGTGGTGGGGGAAGAGGGAGGCCCAATTAACTATAGAGGTACAATGGCTGGTATATGTGTGGAGGAGGAGAGAGGCCTACCTCATGTATTAAGGAGATCGATCTACCTCATGTAATAAGGGAGATCGATCGGCATCCATGCATATGTGCAGGAGATGAATAAGGTTGGGAGAGAGACAGAGCTAGAGTGTTGGAGGGGGTGGTAGTGGAGTTCCTTCTAACAAATGGTGGGATAGGCTTGCTAGACAAACGGAGGGCACGCCCGCAATATTAATCAGAGAGGAGATGGCTGCTTGTTGTCTGTGCACGTGCATGTGAGAGATGGGTCAGGAGGCATGCACGAATGATGAGGAGGGACGATGTGGCTGTGGTAAGAAGACGTAACTACATAGGAAGATCAATCGCCCTTTGTAAGATAAAGGAGAGACATAACTTGTGAGGTACGTCGATCGATGGGGGGGTAGTTAAAGTCGATCTAGGTATATGTTGGGAGATCGATAGGTATACATGCATGTGTGTGTTAGAAGCAAATGAGGCACGAGGAGAAGGATAGAGAGAGAGGGATGCATGTAGGAGGTGGTACGAGAGGCATACTATATCGAGGGGGAGGAGTGTGCAAGTACAAGAACGATGAAAAGAGTGGTGGGAGTGAGGCATGGACGGTGACAAGAGAAGAGGGGAAGCTTGTGTTTGTGCTAGGCACACCTGGCTAGAGAGGCATATCGATCAATGTGTGCCGTAAAGAAGGAGCTGGGGGGCCTACACACACCGTGGGTGAATGACCTAAAGTGAAAAGACGAATTTGCGTGATGGAGCTAGAGAATGCTGAGGGAGGGTGAGAGGGATGCGGGCGTGTGCATGCACAAGAGAAAGTTAGCGCTAGCTACAAAGATAAGAGGGTTGTGTGGGTGTAAAAGACGAATAGAGATCATATATACTTCATTATAAAAAGCGAATTCGGATATTTGAAGAATTTACCATAGTGTTTCAAACCGACGGATGTGTGAATATATATAACGGTGATACACATGGTGTGGTTATGAACATGGTATACTACATTTAATATGTTTTATCTCTACTCTTATAAAAACGGAGTTGTTGATGATGGTGTGCCTGCCATCCTGCATTATAGGCCGTCTGGTTTATATCTGGCGGATAGCAAGGAAACTATGATGGTTGAAGTTGGCAACAATCATGATTGTAGATTCTTATTGAAATAGAGAAACGAATTCATATTTAGTTCGAATTGCAGCGGTAGTATAGACATTTGGAATGCACTAAAATGTTGGTATGAGTAGGTTACATGCATTATACAGCAAGCGAAAAAATTTAATCGGACATAACATGGATTCATACTCCCTCCTTCCATCTATATAGGGCGTAATGAGATTTTTAAGACCGCCTTTGACTATTGACAAGATTAATAGTACATGACATGCACAATGTGAAAATTATATCATTGAAAGAACCTTTCACAGACGAATTTAACGGTGTGCTTTGTGTAAGTTGCATGTCATATATCATTGCTCTAATATTTGGTCAAAGTTAGCATCGAAAAACGCATTAGGCCCTATATAGATGGAAGGAGGGAGTAGCTTTGAATAGCATTTGTATAGTAAAACGGGGCAAGACTCTCTCTTTGTGT
This sequence comes from Triticum urartu, assembly GCF_003073215.2. Taxonomy (NCBI): domain Eukaryota; kingdom Viridiplantae; phylum Streptophyta; class Magnoliopsida; order Poales; family Poaceae; genus Triticum; species Triticum urartu. Next base: position 541,151,757 of record NC_053025.1, on the reverse strand, counting down.
GGTGTGAATAGTTTTATTTTTTTCGTTTTATTTTTGGTTGAGGGAAGTGTGAATTGATTTGGTATGTACAAGTACAATATTACTACACGTTAGGCTTGTCCCTAAAATTCAACCCGCATCTTGTTATATCCCGAAAATTCAGATATCGTGCTCCCAAAACTGGCGCCTTCACAACCCGCGCCTTGCTATCCCGAAATTACAAAGCGCACTAAAACTCCCTCCAGCTGCCAAATCCCGACACGCGAAATCCCCCTTCTAATCCTGAGCCGAAAGGGCCGCTAGTTCAGATCGGTGGGGGGTACTTTTGTAACACACCCTACATTTTGGACAAGCACGTTCCTAAGTCATGCTTCACCCCCTCCCATCGCCCCCTTTTCGCCATTCGAAATCCCAGGCCGCCATAACCTCTCCGCTCGAGCCATGAAACCCCACCCTCCTCCGTCCGCCATGTCACCGCTGCCCAGCCGGAGCCTCTTCCCCGACGACGTCGTCCAGCGCAACAGCTCGACGTCCCTCGTCCACCTCCCCGGATGAGGATCCGTCGTCCATCTCGCCGTCCCGCCGGTTCAGTCGCCCCGTCCTCCACCTCCAAGGAGCTGCTCCGACGATCGCCTCATCTATCGCGGCTGCTCCATCCCCACATCGCCGCCTTAACCTACTCCACCGGAACCGCAGCATCCTCACTGACTCCTCAGACGAAGTCGAGGCCTACTCGGCGCCACCAAAGAGGTTGTACACTCATCACATCGCACCTTCTCCTTAAATCGACCTCCCGGCACCGACGGTGCTCCATCCCGCACCCCCATGGAACGGCTACCTTGAAGCCGGCGTCGCGGGCAACATCTCCACGGCGGCTCTCCCCCAGTGTGAGGCCCCTTCGGCGGCGGCAGCCATACCAGCCGGATCTGCTTCTGCTACTCCGGCTCTCGCTCGATCGCTCGCTCGCCCAGCTGCTGCTGCTGCTCTCCCCCTCGCTTGTGTTGTTGCTCTGCTCCGATTAAGCCACACTTCAGTCGACTGAATCAACTTTTGGGTCAATCAATTTTCAGGGGTTGGGGGCCTCGCCGGAGTTAAGGAAGAACCACCCGCAGCGGGGACGGCGGCTCGCCGGAGAGGTACCCCACTATCTATCTTAGGGTTCAGGGTGGGGGCGGGGGGCCTAGAGGGCTGGCCGGGGCGGCGGTGGCAAGTTGTTTTGGGGCGGCCAGGCGGCGCTGGGGCCGGCGGTTCGGCCGGTGGTGGCTGGCGGCTCAGGGGGGTGCGGGTTGAAGATGAACTGCAGGCCCTCCCTAAACTACATGTCAAGTGCCTCTCTGCTACCATTGCATTCAGTTTCGACAGTAGCATTCAGATTCCACAGTTAACTTCAGTTTCGACAGTTAAGTTCAGAGTCAACAGTTTTTACCTCATCTGTTGTAGTCAGGTGGTTTTTGGTGATGTTAAATTTACATCCATTTTACATCATATATTGGAGATGCTATTAGAATCCCACTTGAGATTGACGATGTCTGTCTTGTGCTGCTTCAGCCTTGGCGTCTTACAGCTCACCGGAGCTGCTCCAACGACAGAACGATCCCTCACAACAGAGCAGTGCCCTGGACGCCGTCTACAAATTCCTCAGATCTTCCTCCACACCTCCGACAGCCACCTCTGCCTCAACTGCTTCAGTGACCAACCCAATGATGCTGAGGTCGACACGGCTACGGCAAAGAGGTTGTACACTTGTTGCATCACTTATTACTATACATTCGCATCGATCCATTAGGGCTATTTTGGTTCAACGGAAAAACATCGATCCACTGGTTGTTACCATCACTCTAAATTTCTGCACGCTCTCCTTACATAATCTCACCATATTTTTTTTCGTATGCATGTCAGATATTGTACACAGTCATGCTGAACATGTAGAGAAAAAGAGAAGAGTTTTGCGCGGCAATACAATGTCATGCAGACATCACTCCATGGTGGGTTCAATGGCAAACCCTCCCCGCCCCTCTCCAGATTGTAATCCAGAGGAAGATATCTGTTCTGAGGCGGATTCGGACGCCGCTGACCACTCCTATTTACCCCCCAAGGTGTTTGCTCTACCTTGGCATGATGATGTTAGTCATATCATGCATATGTTGCCTTGCAGTGCCTACTTTTAACATCATATATGTCATCTGCTTAGTTTAGACATGTTCTGTAATGCCACCTGTTTAGTTTCTATATCATATATGGGAATTATGCAGTCTCATGTCTTTTAGCCAGCCATAATATATGTCAAATGTGCAATGCCATCCTGTTTAACCAGGCATCATATATTTGAATGATATCTTGCCCATCCTTTTCTTCATTACATTTCCATTTGTCGACAATGTTTGTACATTAAACTACTCTTCCTTTGAATCATCCATTTGGGTGGGAGATGGAAAAATCTAGAGTGAAAACAAGGCCTTCAGAGAAGACAGTGCTACCTGTCGAAGCAGATCTCTTGTTGGGTCCCGATAGCTCCTCAAAGATGGATTCAGAGACAGATGACTAGTCCTATTCCCCCACTAAGGTGTATGCTCTAACTTGGCACGGTTATACTGCTCATATCATGCATACGGTGTCTTGCATTACATAGTTTAGACATCATATACACAATATTCAACACCATGTTCTTAGTTCGGACATCATATCGAATGCCCTCTGTTTAGCATATAAATCACATATGTGAATTAAATGATGCGATCCTGATTACTTAGATAACATGTAGGTGAATTATGTCATGCGATCATGTTTAGTTATTCATCATATCTTTGAATATGTTATGTTATGCTATCCAGTTTAGATAGACATCATATATGTGAAATTATGTCATGCTATCCGTTTTAGTTAAACAATATACATGTCAACTATTTCATGCCCTCTTTTTTCCACACTATCTATTGCATATGTCTCTCATACAATGTCTGTACACTCAACTATGTTTCCTGTTTATCAGCCATTTGAATTGGAGTGGGTGATGCCAGTATCTAGCGGACTAAAAACACGATCTTCAAATAAAACGGTGCTACCTCTTGGTGGAGATAGCACCCCGGTTGTACATGCACAAGAACCAGCCCTACCACACATAACCCAAACTCTCGCAGATTGTACCCCTACTACGATGGACAGAGAACCAGCTTCACCCAATCTAACCCCAACCCCAGCCGATAGTAACCCAGTTCCTGTTGACACAGCACCATCTCCACCACAAAGCTCCCAAACAAGAGTAGTTAGTAAGGCAGCTCCAGTGCCCATAGGGCCAGTACTATCACGGTGAACCCCAACTCCACTAGTTAGTACGCCTATTCCTGTGGAGGAAGCACAACCAGCTAGTCGTAGTTTAGCATCTATCGCATTTGATGTTGTTAAATCGTATGTGCGTATCTTCCCATCTTGGAAATATTATACTGAAGATGAAGGAAAATGCCAGTTGCAGGTGTTTGTCCAGGAGTTATGTGTAAGTAATGTTATTCATGGCAATTACTTTGCTTCGTCCCATACATCCTACCTCCATGATGGTTATAATACAGCAAATTTTCCCATTTTTCTCTATAGAGAAGGACCGATTTGGAAACTCAGGATGAGGTAACCTGTGCTAATACCTCTGCTATCTTCAAGAATGCTTGGTGGCAGTATCGGAATTACCTAAAGAAAACGTACTTCACCGGCAAAGAAACTCATCAAATTCCCTTATGTTCCCCTGAGACACATTTACTGGACGATGACTGGGAACGCCTTGTTCTGTACTGGTCCCGAACCAAGAATGTGGTAAGGTCTATGAGCTCATTTTCTATTTTTAAGTATTATATTCTTGCGTCTTACTATACTCTGTTCATGTAGAACAAGTGCCTAAACCTGAAGAACAACTGTTCTAATTTAAGATTCCATTGCTACCATAGGACATAGATATATGTTTGTTTGATGCTTTTATTATGTACTAGTACTTGGCAATAGAAGACTTGGTAGTTTAATCCTGTCCACCTTACTAATGAACTGGTTCACCAAAATGAGTTTCATATACTAGTACATGCTAAACTTGTTATGTGTCTGCTTGTTTCTTCTTTTAGAATGCTGACAGAATATTGGGGAAGAGTGCCTTATTAAGCAACGGTAAAGGAAGTAATGCAGATAAGGTTCAGGATAGTGACACATCCTGTCTTGGTTTAGTGTTGGAGTTACTGGCCACTACCGCTTGCACAAGCTATTCAAACTCACAGTCTGAATCAGTTCGGTTTCTTGAGTCTCAACTACAAGCTAAAAGACATCGATCAGCTGTGCTGCGACAAGAAGCGAAAGGACTGCGGAAGTCCCTGGAGTATTCAGATGCATACTTTCTGGTGCAACAGCAAGCGTTGGAGGATTTTAGCGCCAAACAGGACAAAGCTAATCAGCTTGCTAAGCTTATTACCAGCATGGTGGATACCCAGGATAACGTTTCTTGAGCTCTTCTGAAGTTGTTTCAGTTATGCTCTTGTTTTTCTGCCGTGTTTATTTGCACTGGTGGCCAATTTTGACGGCCAGTGTATATGATATGCTGCTTTGTTCCCTATATTTGCACTGGTGGCGAACTTTGATGCCCAGTGGATGTAATATGTGTAATAGCCGTGATAGCCTAGCGTTAGTTGCTTGCTTATTTATTTCCTTGTTGTCTTGTTTATTTGTTTGCTTGTAGTCATTGCAGTTCTTTTTCCGTGGTTAACTAGGGGCTGCAATAACCTATTTTTTAAAACTAGGCCACAATAACCATGGACTAATATTTACTATAGTGACACTGGGCCTCCTACGGGCCGTAAAACAGTGGGCCTTCTACGGGCCGTAGAAACAGTAGGCCTTCTACGGGCCGTAGAAACAATGGGCCTTCTACGGGCCGTATCATCAATGGGCCTTATACGGGCCGTATGATCGATTGGCCAAACATGGGCCAATAATAGGCCGCATTATGGCCGTAAACGGGCTAGAGTTGGAATCGTCCGTTCATGGGCCGACCGTAACGGGCCATCGTTAATAGGCCGTATTTGATGACGCTATGAAAACGGCCCAACGTATTAACGGACCACAAATGGGCCGATTGTAACCACGGGCTGAATTTGGCCCACAAGCAGAAAATGACAGTAACGGGTCATAAGTAAACGAATGCTGGAAATGAGCCCAAGAATAAATGGGCTCTGAGAAGGCCGAAAGATAACATGGGCTGGAAACGGCCCAACAGAATAACGGGTCGTTAATGGGTATAAAGTGATACACTGTTCATTACGGGCCAGTTTCACCACGGGCCGTTAATGGGTGTAAAGTGATACACTGTTCATTATAGGCTAGTTTCACCACGGGCCGTTAATAGGCCAAGAGTTACATAGGGCCTCATATGGGCCGAAAGACGTCATGGGCCATACATGGGCCAGAAGTGAAAACGGGCTGGAATCATATTGGATGGCCCAGATGATTCTACTGGGCCTAATTCGGATAGGGCGTAACGGGCCTTGGGTTAGCGGGCTGTAAATGGGCTATATGCGAACAAGACGTTAATAGGCTTTCCATGGGCCGACCCGCCACCTTTTGACCAAGTCAAACGGGCCGGCCTTTTCACAGGAATGGCCTCTGTTGGGCCGTGCCACGTGTCGACGTATCATAGGCGCCTTCCGTCCAATGAGTGGTTGACATCTGTCCCAACGATGAGCCGACACGTGTTTCCTCCAGCCAATGATGATTTTACACATGGAAAATCTCCATTGGTCGGGGCTGTTAACGGGTTATCGGATCCAAAACCCGACCCGATAGCTTAACGGTGTTCCGTTACGGTGGATGCCACGTGTCAGTCACCCTTGACGAAAGCACTTCTGTGACGCGCGATTTATCGTCATGGAAGTGGACACTTCCATGATGATAATTTTGGTAATGTCATGGAACACTTCTACGACAGCACGGGTATGACTATCTTGATTCTGTCATAAATTTGTCATGGATGTACATGCATGACAAAAAAGCGACCTACTGTGACAAACATGTATCATCACGGAAGTGTATTTTTTTTGTAGTGACTCCGAGTAAGGTGGCAGTGTCGTTGCTCATGGTGGTTCTAATGCAGTGTCTACCAGAATAGTTGCAAAGTTTAATTTCAGGTGTGCTTAATTTAATTTGAGGGGTGTGTTGTGCTGAGCCCCCAGTAGAACTATGTTATGTTTCTTCTCGTTACTTTAACTCTTCAGTACACACATACTAGTATTTCTTACATTTCATCTTTTAGTTGGTATAGTACTACCACTCGTTTCTTCACATTATATACGTACAATATATATGGCCAACATCATATAGCCAGCAGTTTAGTTGTCAAAGAATTTTAGGGTGCTTAGTTTTGTCAAAGAATTCCAAGATGCTTAGAGGGTTCTTGGATCCAAGGGACTTATTTTAGTCTGACTAAAAATAGTCTCTTTAAGAGGCTAAAGTTCCAAGCACCCCTGACTAAAGAGGGGCTAAAACTAGTCTTTAGACTAAAAAAATTTAGTCAGGGGTACCCCTACTAAAATGTGGATTAGTCCTCTCTCTACTCATTTAACTCCTCTCCTTTAACACATGCGAGTTCTGGATTGGAGGGTTTGGAGGATAATAAATGCTCATTAACTTGATTTTAGCCTTTTTAGTATTTGGATCCAAGCATGGGTGAGGCTAGCATGTTTTAGTCCCACTACTTTTAGTCATGGGACTAAAACGTATCCAAGCACCCTCTTAGTTTTATCTGAGGGGTGGGTTGTGCTGGACACCATTATTGTGACTAGCCTTTTTAATAGTACTATATGAATAATTTGGCGATGAGCGCTCTCTATATGTACCACCTTTTTTTATTTCAATTTTTGCTCCATGGCGCAATCCATCGATAGTACTACTGTACAAAAGTATACATTTTTAAAAGGCTAGAGTACTGTTCATCACATATATAGCCGGTTAAATTCTCAACCTAGAACGACGTGCATGCCATGTAGTAAACCAATACGGAGGAAGCATAGTAAAAATGAGGTGATTTTACCGAGCGATCGACGGGGGAGCATGGCCTGTCATGCGGTCCCACGTGTCATGATGTACCAAGGCGATGCGCGTGTCCCTCTTGAGGAAGAAGCAATACTAGTACGTGGTTTGAGATGATGGCGAACCGAAGTGTGGAATAATGGTTGCTTCGTCCGTCTGGGAAAGTGCGGCATTGTGATTTGACGTCTCATTGCTCATTACTACTACTGGGCCGGTACGAGTGGGGTGCATCCCCCCTGTTGTTCTGCATTGTTATTTGGTGCTTGACACGTCGACCCAGTTGCAATATGTCCCACATGTCGGCGACAGGAAGTACAGAATTCATGAAAGGGAGCGTCGACGGAGGAGTATGCTACAGAATTCATGAAAGGGAGCGACTTAGTTTTGGAAAAATCTGTTTTACGGAGTATGTGCCCACTAGGGTTTATAGGGCTCATCTAAAAAACATTCGTTTTTCCATTTGATAAGTCTCAATTCTACTATGGCCCTGTTTGGATCATGGGGTTAGAGCTAGTTTGGGTTAGTTGGAGACTCAAATAACCCAAAAGTATCCAAACAGGGAGGGTTAGAGTGGGTTAGTTCCATCTAACCCAACTATCCCGGTGGAGAGGTGCTTATTTGGGTTAGAGTGGGTTAGAAAATAACTCTAACTCTAATTGTGTTAGAATATCCAAACAGGGCCATATACTAGTAGTAGTACCATTACATGTTGGATTTCGAGGTGCGTTAGATCACCTGACGCAAGCAGTGTCAAGAGGAAACTAACCAATGCATGTACAAGTTCATGGAAATTTAGTGGTCATTCATGCATTCGTTCTAATTAATGCCTCGGTAAACATAACTTCTTGAGAAAAACGAGCGTACTAATTACTTGTGCAAAATACGAAATTAATTCGACCACTCACCGTCTACCTTGGTTGGAGAGATTTTGAAATTGAGCCATAAACTGGAAAGGAGGGAGTAGTAACTTTTGTCTCGATTACTATTTGTGGCCTTGTATAGATGCAAAATGTATTTTTTTTATAGTGGCCTTGTATAAGTAAATGGAGGGAGTACTAACCAAAGTACGTAGTAGGGACGAGGAGTAAACAGAGGGAGTAGTAAAATTTTCTCCTCGTGCTGCGAGCCACTGCGTGCGTGGGCGAGGGAGCGGGCGTAAGGTGTACTAGTAAGCAAGCTTCACCTCATCCTGCGAGCCACCGCGCCCGTGGGCGGGGGAGACGGCGTACTAACCAAGCTTCTCCTCGTTCTGCGAGTTGACAAGACACGTCAAAAGTACTCCAGTGTATAGAGCCTTGCCTCTAAGGTAGGCCCCACATGGTTTGCCTCTTTTTTTAATTTAACATAACGCGTCAAGTCGCAATTTGTTTGTTCACCCATGGTAGACGATCCTCCCTCCACCAAGTGACAACCAGTACACGTGCCAAATTACCACGTGGGCTGCCTTTTTCATACAGAAATGAGCTCCACCGTGTACCCGTGCGGGTGTGGTTGGTAAAGAGACGGGAGTACGTGCGCCGTGCGTGCACCTCTTCTCTTCGTGCACGTCCCCCACCTACGTGGGTGTGTGTGAGAGAGATACAAACCTAGACATAATGCGCCGTCCATCCCCATGCCTCCGCCTAGTCCGACCACTAGTCACCACCACGCCCCACTCCTCCTCACCTTATCTCTCATCTTTCTCCCTCCATTTTTATATACAAGGGGGCACTATCAAAATTACAATTTGCAGATATACAAGGCCACTAACACTAATCGATGCAATATTAATGGTGTTTGCCTCGTGGTACTAGCAAAGGCGGACATTAATTATCCCTTGCATGCATGCGGGAGTTTGTAAAAAATGCATCTTGATGTTCCGTGCAATGCACGGGGATCTTGCTAGTCCATGAAAACAACACATGGCAAAATTCCACGGCTTGGGGCGGCAACTGGCTCCGTCGGGCGGGAGGGGAGGTGGATCAACGAGCTGCATAGCTCGTATCCAGCGGGCTACCCAGCCGGCTTGGATGCGGAATAACTACTCTTCGTAAGCCATTGTAAGAGTGGAAAAAATGGTGGAGGAGATAGGGGAGCGGCCCGGTCATGAACGGACGTGTGTCCAGAGTGGGTTTCTCGGCTTCCACACGGGCGGGTTTCATGGAGGCGTTTGAATGCGGCATGGAGGTGTGTTCAGCCGGGCGTGCCGCGAGTGGCGCCCTCGACTCTGACCTAGGACACCACACCGTTCTTCCACTGACATGTGGGCTCTTTGGGTGCATGGCATGCATGTCAGTGACCCAACTCAGGCAGCGCACAGCAGAGGAACCTTTGGTGGGCCAGGGCGGTCAGAAGCGGGCATTTCATAAACCGATGATTGTTCATTGAGTGCGATGTCATCTTTTTCATGTAGATAAGCCTACTATGTTGATAGCCCGTTTGATATATTGTGATTCATAAAGACCGCTTCAAACATCAATGTTCTGCTTATCACAGATAAGATTGATTAATACCCGTAAAAATCCATGTCCTTAACAAAGGGTGCATGCACGTATAGGTTGAACGTGTGTCTTGCATCGTGTGCTGTGTGCATGCAGGCGTGCGAGTGTTGCGTGCGTGCAAGGGTACGTTTCAGTGTTGCATGCATGGGTGCGTACGTGCGCGTGTTCGTGAGTGCATGTGTACATGTCAGTGTTGCACACCAGCATGCGTGCGTGTTTACGTGTCAGTGTTGCATGCCTACATGCGTGCATGTCTTGCGTGCGTGCATGTGTACGTGCGGGGTGAGGCTACACGTCAGTCGACTGACTTTTTCATCTCTGGTCATTAGATTTTCCAGCCGTTGGATACGAAATCAAGGGCCTCCAGTTTATCATCAAACTCCACACCCCCCCTGAGCCGCCAGCCACCACCGGCCGCCAGCCCCCGCCGCCCGCGGGCCCGCCCTCCCCGAAACCTCCCCACCGCCGGTCCCGCCGCCGCACCGGCCATCCCTCTAGCCCCCCCCCGCGAGCTTTTTCTCCGGGGATCCCCACCCCACCGCCCAATGAACGCCCCCCTCCAACCGCCGTGACTGCCAACCAGAGGTCTCACGACTTCGAATACCCGCCGACCACTAATTTATTACCATTTCAGTCCTTCATATACGCGCTGACGGGTGGGCCCTATGGTAATGTGCGCTGCTGAATGTGGACCGTTTGACTGGTCAATTGACAGTGTTATCAACAAATTACAGAGCTGTATGGTGAGACAGTGACCTTATGATCACCCTAAAATGTACTCCTATTTTATTAACACAGTACAGACTCAAACTACCATTTCTTTCTTTCATATACGGGCTGGCAGGTGGGCCCCACGATTACGCGCCCCGATGGTGCAACACTAGTTGCGCCGCGTGGAACGTTTGACTGGTCAATTGATTGTGTCATCAACAAAATACGGAGTTGTACGGGTGAGCCAGTGACCGTATAATCATGATATGTATTTGTTTAACACGGTACAGACGCAAGGGCTCATATATACGCGCAAGCACTCACCGCTATAAGCGCACACACGCGAACCCTACCCCTATGAGCACCTTCGAGAGAGTGGGCCAGCATATATGATCTTGAGATTTTACGAAGTCACCATAGGTGCCTCGTAGTCGAGTGGAACGTCTCCTCCCACTGAACGTACGTCGCCGGAAAATACTGAAATTAACACAAGATAAATGCGAGCACCGGGACTTTAACCTTGGTGGGCTCGAGAAACCACTGTCCTCTAACCATCCAACCACATGTTGGTTAGCACGACAAAATGTATGTGGTGACCGTGATGAGCTTATTCTGAAGTCCAGTGACCATATCGTGCTTTCGCTTCAAATACAATACATCGTAAGTGTCGTTCAACAAAATACGGAGCACGCATCAAATGCAAAGTCCGTCAGTGTCATCAACAAAATATGGAGACGTATCGTGAGCTAGATACAGTTGTACTATTGTATATGCTTATTTTCTTAGTGGCCGATTGCGTATGTGGTGTGGTGGGCACATCATTTCTAGTTGTGGTGGGTCAACATGAAGACTCATGGGTCAGTTCCATCCTGCGCCACATATAGGTTGGACCGAGACGTGTTATACGAAGACCCATGTGGAGGACTCGGCGTACAACACGAAGCTACCAGAGTCGTGGAGGACTCTATCCCCACTGGTGATAAGCCGACTATATATGATTTGTAACCCTAGGCCCTTAGTATGTTATACAAGCTTGGGGGCTAGTTTGTCGATAGTATACACACACGCACAATGCCTGGTATTCACGTGTACTTTGTACACACCCCTATCACTAATATACAGTACCAGGAGTAGGCTCTTTCTTCAACTGCAATTGAATTCTAGCATGTGCATGTGTTTATTTCATATTATCGATCCATAGAGTGAGAGCGGTTTGAAATACAGGCAATGGATGCTTTTGCAATTCATATATAAACATTAATTAGTGCACTCCATGTTGTTAGTGTGAAGCACTTTATACATTTGTCACTTGCATGGATACATTCCAAATTGCTAGCTCTGAAATAGAATACATGTCGAATTCAACATAAAGGGGGTTTCGAAGATTCGAATTCATAGGAAGTGCATTCATCTATTTGAACCCGAGATAATGGCATTTGTAAATCACATGTAAAAGGGGGCATCAATCTTTGTTGTGACTTTGAACATGCTATATATATTCATACGCATATCTAACTTTTTTTTGCAACCAAGGAGATTATAATCTGAACATGCATGAACTGAGGTAAGTGCATATTTTAATATATACTCGTGTACAATGTATATTCAAAATGTACCCCCTCCATTCCCAAAATAATCGTAGCTTAGGATTTTCAAGAGTAAAAGGATTTGTGAAGTTTGACAAATCCTGAAAGTTCAATTCAAGAGAACCGAAAACGTTAAGGCCTTCTTTGGTTCATAGGATAGGAATTCTATAGGAATAGGAAAATCATAGGAAGTGAGATGACATGCATGTCAATTCCTATAGAGAAAGAGATGTCATTTGGTGCATAGGATAGGATTTTTTCCATTGAGTCTAGGCTAATGTTTTTTTTCCTCCAAAACGTGAAGGATTGATTCCTATCCTACATAGGAATAGGAATCCATTCCTACAAACCAAAGGGCTTCAAAGGAATTTTTCCTTTGCAAATCCTATCCTATAGAATTCCTACAAAAATCCTACAAACCAAAGGAGGCCTAATGCTTCTGCTCCCAAATATTGAACGAAGCGCCAAATAGGCCTCTGGTCACCCGAAACTGCGCGAGACTAATGTTTTGGTGGTAGGAAATTACTGTCCTGACTCTGGCCCGTGTAGCCTATCGGCCCGATGTCCAAAGGTCTAAACCGGGGTAGGTTTGTAACTTCACCAAGACGCCAGAGAAGCATTCATACGCCGTGGGCGCCTACCCATGTGCTCGGCCGAAATCTATCCCGCCCACATTTGGGACACCTGACATGACTGTCCTACCCCCAACCCGCAATATGTCTGAAATTTTAGATGGGGGGAAAGTTTGTAACTTTCCCCAAATTTCAAACAAGCGCGTCTCAAACCGAAACATTGTTCCCCCTTAGTTCCCTGCCTCCCTCCGTTTCCCCATTCATACTCCGTGGGCGCGAAAACGTCCTCTCCACCAGCCACGAAACCCCAGCCTCCTCCATCCTCCACCCCATAGCGGCCAATCCACCGCCCCCTCCTCCATGACGCCGGAGCCGGTACCCCGACGTCGTCGTCCAATGCAACCGCAACCGCAACGCCCTCAAGGACTTAGCAGCTGAAGCCGAGGCAGAGCTGCCTCCACGACGCCGACGCCGACGTGCACCGTACCAGAACCACTCTGACCACGCCGTCCTGCGCCTCACTGTTGCGGCTCCATTGTCACAACCGTCCACCGCACCGGAGCCGTTCCCGCTACGCCGTTGTTCGCCGCCTCGGATCTGCTTCCCCGTCGCCGACAGACGGCCACCGCACCACACTCAACAACTTGGCCATGGGTTCGTCCAAGGCTGCACCGTCCTCCACAACTTCTGGTTTCCGGCGAACAACAAGAAGATCGCCAGAAAAACAGAAGGAGGACACAACACTGCCAGCAGAAAGAGGTACTCCTCTTCCCTTATTCGTGCAAATCTTACGTCTCCTCTCACACCGTATTCATCCCACGAAAGAAACTAGTTGAGCGCTTCTTACTGCATCTTCTTTGTGATACTAAATGCACAAGGTTTCCTCCCTTTTACTATTTCACCGTTGCTAGAGGTCAGTAGCCCGCCTGGATTTCAATTCAGGGTTAGTCGAACCGCAATTAAAAGAAGCAGCACCCGCTTAGGCACGCGGAGCACCTAGTCCGCCTGTTCCCCGGGGAAGCAGCGCATCGGTGTCTATCATAGGGGTGTGGGGCGCAGGAGCTGCTTGCGCCTGATCTGGGGGTCGGTGGGGCTTGAATGGATGGCCAGGGGGCGGTGCCAAGCACGGTGGTGCGGTGAGGTCAAGGGGAGGGCGCAGGCAGGGGAGGAATACTGGGCCGGTGGTCGCTGGAGTTTCGAGGAAGATCGTCAACACTGACTCGCTGGAGGTAGATGAAGGCGATCTTCCCGTTCTTTGTACATCGAATGGTGCAGAAAAAATGAACTGACCTATTTGCTTTCAGTCGACTGTTATTTTCATAGAATCCTGTAGTAATTTAGTGTGCCATGCATGTTGTAGAGCTATCATATGTCTCCCGTCATTTATTTCTCACTGACCTGCTATCTGCTACCTTTACACTGTACTAATTGTGCACACACTTCACCCATACTCACACTATTGTTTTTTATGCATGGGTATTTCAGACTCTGACGCAGTGTTGATGAATGCAGAAAAGAAAAGACAGAAGTCGCTCCAGTGTAATTCGAAGATAAACACTAAGCATTCCAGCGCTCTAACGGGTGCAGTGTCAGCAGTTGGATACAGTAAACTTAGCTCTGCAGTTGATGATCTCAATTGCCACACACAACCATCCCAGGTGCTTGCTTTAACTTCGCACTATCAAATGTGGTTGCATGTTGCATATGGTGTCTAGCTTGTATTGCTTCCAATTTGGTTAAATTGCATCTGCTTACTTTACACATTATACCTTTGATAATGACATGCCTTCTTGTTTTTGATACATACTACATATGTCTATTAACCATGTTCGTACATCAAACTAATGCTCTTTTGTATCCCTCGTCAATCACTTATGATGAGACAGTCACCCGGGTGGGTTTCTGTGAGACGCCATACTCGTTTAAAGAGTGCAGTGTCATCCTCCCCGCATGATTCTCAAGAAACAACAAGGCTAAATGAAGATAGTCAACGTAGCTCTCTAGTTGATCACCGCAATTCCCCCACACCACCATCGCAGGTGCTTTCTCTTACTTGGCAGTGTGATATGTAGTGTTCGTCTTACATGAAAGTAGTGTTCGTCAGTATCATGCATCAATGAGTTCTGAAGAGCAAATTTTATTCATTTTTCTTGTGGGTTTGACTTGACAAGGCAAAATCAAGAAAGAGGAAGGAAAAGAGTAAGGAAGGCAATGATGGTGGTCCTCTGCAGCAACGTAAACGAAGCATCTGTACCGATTCTCCTTGTACTGATAGTGCATTACAAGGTCCAAGTCTCCGCTCCCCTACTCCACCATCCAAGGTGCTTGCTCTAACTTGGTAGTGTGATATCTGGTTGCATGTTGCATATGGTGTCTAGCTCGTATTGCTCCTAATTAGTGTAAACTGCATCTGCTTAGCTTACACATGATACATGTGAATATGACACGCTTTCCTGTTTTTGGTACATACTATATCTTATGATAAGGCACTTATCTTGTGTATACCTCATCAATGCTCCTAATTTGTTAAATTGCATCTCCTTAGCTTACACATTATACATGTGAATATGACATGCCTTCCTATTTTTGGTACATACTACATCTGCCTATCACACCATGTTCTTACATCAAACTACTGTTCTTGTGTATCCTGCCTGCGTCTATCGCTTATGATGAGACAGTCACGCGCGTGGGTTAATATGAGACGCAATACTCTTATAAAGAATGCAATTTCATCCTCTCCACATGATTCTCAAGAAACAGCAAGTCTAAATGAAGATATTGAGCGTAGCTCTGTACCTGAAGACCGCACTTCCCCTACACCACCATCACAGGTGCTTGCTCTAACTTCACAGTGTGATATGTGGTTGCATGTTGCATACGGTGTCTAGCTTGTAATGCTTCTAATTAGGGTAAATTGCATCTGCTTAGTTTACACACTATACCTGTGAATATGACATGCCTTCCTATTTTTGGTACACACTACATCTATGTGTTAACCTTGTTCTTACATGAAACTACCTCTCTTCTGTATCCTGCACCAATCACTTACGATGAGTCACCTTTATTCGTTGCATATTGCATATTATTTCTAGCATGTTGCCATGTATTGCTTCTAATTTGGTCAAATACATTTGTTAGTGCACCCTTTTAATTTGGCAGAGTGATATTGGTTTCATCTTTCATATGGTTTCTAGCTTGCATCGATTCTAACAAGTTCAAGCACCTTGTGCTTAGTTTACACTTTATACATCATACATGTCAATATGTCACGCCGTCCTGTTTTTCATATATATTCCATCCTCCTATCATGTGGCTGCCTTACATGAAAGTAGTGTTCGTCAGTATCATGCATCAATGAGTTCTGAAGAGCAAATTTTATTCATTTTTCTTGTGGGTTTAACTTGACAAGGCAAAATCAAGAAAGAGGAAGGAAAAGAGTAAGGAAGGCGATGATGGTGGTCCTCTGCAGCAACGTAAACGGAGCATCTGTACCAATTCTCCTTGTACTGATAGTGCATTACAAGGTCCAAGTCTCCGCTCCCCTACTCCACCATCCAAGGTGCTTGCTCTAACTTGGCAGTGTGATATCTGGTTGCATGTTGCATATGGTGTCTAGCTCGTATTGCTCCTAATTAGTGTAAACTGCATCTGCTTAGCTTACACATGATACATGTGAATATGACACGCTTTCCTGTTTTTGGTACATACTATATCTGTCTATCACACCATGTTCTTACATGAAACTACTCTTCTTGTGTATCCTGCATCAGTCACTTATGATGGGACACCTTTAAGTTGGCAATGTGATATTGGTTTGCGTCTTGAATATGATTTCTAGCATGTATTGCTTCTAGTTTGATGAATGCCACCTATGACGAGACAGTTTTAACTTGGCAGAGTGATATTGATTGCACCTTCCATATGGTGTCTTGCAGTGTTTCTAATTTGTTGAAGTACCTTCTGCTTAGTTACCACATCATAGGTGTGAATATGTCAAGCCATCCATTTTTTCATACATATTCCATCCTCGTATCATGACTTTGCCTTTCATCAGAGTAGTGTTCGTCAGTATCATGCATGAATGAGTTCTGAAGAGCGAATGATATTCCTTTTTCTTGTCTGTATGACCTCACAATGCAAAATCAATAAAGCTGAAGGAAATTGGCAAGGCATTAGATGATGGTGGTCCTTCCGAGCAACTGAAACGGAGGTTCTCTACAGATTCTACTCCGCCATCCTCCCAACGAGATTTGCAAGACAACGCAAGGCTAGACAGTCAACGTAGTTGTGTAGATGATGAGCACATCTCCCCTACTCCACCATCACAGGTGCTTGCTCTAACTTGGCACTATTAAATGTGGTTGCATGTTGCGTATGATGTCTAGCTTGTATTGCTTCTAACTTTGTTGAATTGCATCTGCTTACTTTACACATAATGCCTGTGAATATGACATGTGTTCATGTTTCTACATCAGACTACTATTCTTGCATATCCCGCATCAGTCACTTATGATAAGGCACCTTTAAGTCGCCACTGTGATATTGGTTGTGTCTTGCATATGATTTCTAGCATGTACTGCTTCTAATTTGTTGAAACGCCATACAGTTTGAACTTGGCGGAGTGATATTGGTTGCATCTTTCATATGGTGTCTAGCTTGCAGTGCTTCTAATTTGTTGAAATGCCTTCTGCTTAGTTACCACATCAGAGGTGTGAATATGTCACACCGTCCTATTTTTCATACATATTCCATCCTCGCATCATGTGTTTGCCTTTCATCCAAGTAGTGTTCATCAGTATCATGCATGAATGAGTTCTGAAGAGCAAATTTTATTCCTTTTTCTTATCGGTTTGACTTCACAATGCAAAATCATTACAGCTGAAGGAAATTAGTCCGGCAGTGGATGATGGCGGTCCTTCGGAGCAACTCAAACAGGGGGTCTCTATAGATTCTACTCCGCCATCCTCCCAACAAGATTCACAAGACAACACAAGGCTGGACAGTCAACGTAGATGTGTAGATGATGAGCACATCTCCCCTACTCCACCATCATAGGTGCTTGCTCTAACTTGACACTATTATATGTGGTTGCATGTTGCGTATGATGTCTAGCTTGTATTGCTTCTAACTTGAATTGCATCTGCTTACTTTACACATAATGCCTGTGAATATGACACGTGTTCCTGTTTCTACAACATACGTGTACATGATGAGCACATCTCCCCTACTCCACCATCACAGGTGCTTGCTCTTACTTGGAACTGTTATACGTGGTTGCGTTTTCCGTATGATGTCTAGTTTGTATTGCTTCTGATTATGTTGAATTGCATCTGCGTAGATTACAACTTATACCTGCAACGATCACTTACCCATAAGACACATTTAACTTGGGACTGTGATGTAGGTTGCATCTTGCATTGTCTTCTAGCTTGTACTGCTTCTAATTTCTTGAAATGGCTCTTACGACGAGACACTTTTTACCTGATAGAGTGATATTGGTTGCATGTTCATATGGTGCCTAGCTTTCATTTCTTCTAATTTTGTTGAAATGCCTTCCGCTTACTGTTTTTTCATACATATTCCATCCTCCTATCGTACGTGTGAATACGAAACGCTGTCTTTTTTTGTATATATTCCATCCTCCTATCCTGCGCTTGCCTTACATCAAAGTATTGTTCGTCTGTATCATGCATCAACCAGTTATGCAGAGCTAATTTTATTCATCTTCTTGTGGTTTTGACTTCATAAGGCAATATCAGAAAATAGGAAGGAAAAGAGTAAGTTAGGGGATGTTGGTGGTCCTCCGCACCGACGCAAACAGAGACTCTCTAGATTTGCCACTGCTACTGCTAATGAAGTTGAAGTCCCAAGTCTACATGATGAGTTCATCTCCCGTACTCCACCATCGCAGGTGCTTGCTCTAAGTTGACAGTGTGATAATTGGTTTCATGTTGCATATGTTGTCTAGCCTGTATTTCTTCTATTTTGATTAAATTGCACCTGCTGAGTTTATATGTTATACATGTGCATATGACATGGCTTTCTATGTCTAGAATACACTGCATCAATCTGTCATACCATGTTCTTACATCAAAGTACTGTTGTGTATCATGCATCAGTCACTCATGATTGGACGCTTTTAACATGGTAGTTTGATAGTGGTTGCATCTTGCATTGATTTCTATGTTGTACTGCTTCTAATTTTTCGAATTGCCACTTATGACAAGACACTTTTAACTTGGCAGAGTAATATTGGTTGCATCTTTCATGTGGTGTCTAGCTTGCATTACTTCTATTTTCTTGAAAATCCTTCTGCTTAGTTTGCACATCGTAGCTGTGAATATGTCATGCCGTTCTGTTTTTCTTACATATTCCATCCTTATACGGTTGTCTTACATCAAAGTATTGCTTGTCTGTATCATGCATCAATGAGTTCTGAAGAGTGATTTTATTCTTTTGTGTTGTGGGTATAGCTTGACATGGCAAAGTCAAAAAAGAGCAAGGAAAATAATATAGTAGGGAGTGTTGTTACTCGTCGGGTGAAACGGAAAAGGTTCTGCCGTCGAGATTCTGCTGGTACTTATAGTGCAGTAGAAGGTCCAAGTCCACCGGCTAAATCTACAAACACAGTATCACCTGCTCCACCAGCTGCAGCATCCGCTTCAACTGTACCAGCATCTCAACCAGTTACTCGTTCATTTGCTCCGGAACTAGCCAGTTCCCAAGATGCCTTCACACCTAACACTACTTCCGAAGCACTGCTGACACAACAGGACTTGGCAAGATCAGATGAACCTCATGAGCATCAACACCAAGACGGTACCTGACCGAGTCAAGTTGCAGTTGCATGATCCTTTATATGTACTCTCACAGTTTGATGTACACTAATACTTTCCATATTCGTTGTTGAACTAGCACCACGGCGCAAGCAGAAACAGACATCAGGGATAATGCTTGACAGATTAACAAAATCTAAAGGAGGAAGAATGGAGATCCATTTTGAGGCAGGTTTAAAAAGGCCACGTGATGCTACAGAGTTAGCCAAGTTTAGTATCAGAGGCAGCCGTTGCCGTTAGGTGTCATGCACGTATCCTCCCAACGTGGATCCAGTACAGGAATGAGAAAGACAATACCCAGTTTAACACCTTCCTTGACCATTTATCCGTAAGTAATGTTATTCATCGCAATTAGTAATATTGTCTTGCTCTGTCCCATACTTTCTAGCTTCCTCCTAATAAGACTCACATTCTTTTTTCAACAGATGAGGTTCAAGTTGGATCCGAAAGATGATGCAACTAGACAAGCATGCACTCATGTTTTTCAGTCTGCTCTGCGACAGTATCGGTACCACCTTAGAAAATCTCACTTTGAAGGCAAGGCTAACAATGAAATCGCCCAAACATCTCCAGTGGAATATATTACAGATGAAGACTGGACAGCCCTCGTTAAACACTAGTCTGATCCAAAGTATCAGGTAGGCTATATGTATTTGATCAGACCACATATTGAACTTGTATTTATGTATGTGCCTTACAAGTGTATCTTCTTCTAGGCTAACTGTTTGAAGAACAAAACCAACCGTTCTAAAGTGAAATTCCAACAGACCACAGGATCTCGTAGCTATATTGCACACTGCGAGGCTCTTGTATATAGCTGCTACTTCCTTCTTCTTTTTTGTGCCATATTATCGTATCTATATTGACTTGTTCCAAATACAGAAGAAATCCCGTGCGGACCAAAAAGAACCTGAACCGAATGCAATGCAAATCTTCAAGGATTGCCACACCAGCAAGATGAAGGGCATGAGCACACCAGTTCAAGCCGCTGTTGTAAGTCCTTACTCCTCCTGCCTTGAACTGATTGGTACTGTGATGTGTTCATTTAACTACTTGGTTTGCAGCCAATGTCAGTTACTCTGTTCACTTTTATTCACAGTTGTCTTAATGTATCATTTCACCTTACATTGTTTAAAAGAGATAAAGGATATTCTTTTGGTCTTGATCTGTAATCTAGTTTTTATGTTCACGTGCGCACACAATGATACAATAGCCTGTTTGTATTATATTTGTTTGCCCATGATATGAATGATGTCATACTATGTTCATCCTACTTTAAACCATGTCTCTTTATCCTTAGATGTCAACGAATGTGAGGAAATAGACAATACAGTAGGCATGCTACATGGTAATGTATTACAGTAGTTCACCAAAATAAGTTATGTATAAACGTTAACCTACTTTGTTTGTTTTTGTCTCATTAGTAACTTATCTGGTACACTAATCTACAAGTTCAAACTTTCAGGAAGCTATGGAACAAATGATTGAACAGCCACAACCACCTGAAGGTGACGAGGCTACTACAGGCACAATGTCACCTCTTGCTGCAGTGCGTCAGTATCTCTCCACTAACAGTGCAAAAAGCACCTTCCTGCGTAATTCTGGGTTGGTTGTCAAGGTAATCTCGTCCAAATCGCCTACTGAACAAAATCTTCCTGCTAGACAGAGTGATATATCTATGCTCCAGACACAAGTCCAATCCCTAGTGGACGTTGTTTCGGAAACAAGAATAGTGGTTGAGAAATGTCATCAAGATATGACTGGTTTTGAAACCAGACTATCAGACATTCGCTTCGTTGTTCAAGAGCAATGGCGGAAAAAAGGTGGAGATCATGCTGCTCCATCAGATTCTACAGCCTGAAACATTAGCACTCAGGTCAAATAATGTGTGCTTCTATACATCTGATGGTGCTTTTATCTGGAAGGACTGTAAACTTTATGCCAATAGGCCTTTTGTTGTATGGTTGGAATTTATTTTGTTGTGATACAACATTTATGATGCTGCCTCAGGCTGCAGTAATTACAACGCTATTTTTGTATAGTGTAGGTTTATCTTAGTAATGTATTTGGCCTAAAGCTTCGTAGGAGCCCAACATGCCAACATTCGTCGGGCCCATTCCAATTGGGCTAAAAACGATTATGGGCCGAAATTGGCATGTAGCCCACTAAAAATATCTGGGCCTAAATCAGCATAAGCTTTCATATTTTTCTGGTAGGCCTGTGCCCATAGTGGGCCTTTAACAGGCCTAAACATAATTTGGGCCCTCAGTAAAAATAGGCCGTTTACAAGTGTAAATATCTCGAGCCCATAAAATACATGGGCCTTTAATAGACCGAAAGTGAGATTGGGCCCTGATTGTGCCAAATAACCCACTGGACTTTAACAGGCCGAAATTCGGACGGGCCGTAAATGCGCTGACCTAATACACAGGCCTTTAACAGGCCGGAACTTCGGTTGGGCTAGATTATCGTCATTTTTATATGGGTCGTTAATGGGCCCGATATGACGTTGGGCCACATATGGCCCATGGTTTACGTCCGACGTTAACAGGCCGAAAATGACAATAGGCCGAAAGTGGCCCAAAGCTATAGTGGGCCTCTAACAGGCCGAATGTCAGACATGGCCGAATATGACCCAAATCCTTCACTGTCGTTTATGGGCCGAAAGTTTTGATGGCCTGTAAATGGGCCCAAATGAAGCCGGACCTTTAATAGGCCGGAAATACACCGGGCCATAATTCGGCCCAATTACTTAGCGGACTGTTAACGGGCCAGAAGTGACCATGGGCCGCGTTGATGACAAGTTTAGGACAGGCCGTTGACGGGCCAATTTGACAGAGAATGTTGGGCCTTTAGCTGGGCCGGCCCATTATGGTCGGCAGAATCTAGTGGGCCTTTAGCTGGGCCGGCCCATTGTGGTCCGCAAAATCTTGTGGGCCTTTAGCTGGGCCGGCCCATTATGGCCTGCAAATCGTGTGGGCCTTTAGTTGGGCCGGCCCATTATTGTCCGCTAAATTTGTGGGCCTTTAGCTGGGCCGGCCCATTATGGTCCGCTAAATCTTATGGGCCTTCGGTTGGGCCGACCCATTTAATCTTTGTGGGCCACTTTTGGGTTGTTCCACGTGTCAACATATCATAGGCCCATCTCGACCGTTGGATGAGTGACACCTGTGCCAACGTGGAGCTGACGCGTGGATCCGTCAGCCAATGAGAATTTTACACGTGGAAAATCGGCATTGGTCGTGGCTGTTAATGGGTTATCGGATCCAAAATCTGACCCGATAGCTTAACGGCGTTCCGTTACGGTGGATGCCACGTGTCGGTCACCCTTGACGAAATCACTTATGTGACGCGCGATTTATCGTCATGGAAGTGGACACTTCCGTGATGATAATTTTGGCAATGTCATGAAACACTTCTACGACAGCACAGGTATGACTATCTTGATTTTGTCATAAATTTGTCATGGATGTACATGCATGACAGAAAACGCGACCTACTGTGACAAACATGTATCATCACGGAAGTGTATTTTTTTGTAGTGACGGAGGCTCCGTGGATGCTTCGAATGAAAAAAGCACCTGTCACTAGGCTTGTGTAGATGTTGAGGAGCAAGGGGCTGCTAGAAGATAGCATCCACACCACTTCGGAAGAGCAAGTTGCCATGTTCCTCCATGCCGTAGGTCATAACCAGAGGTCTAGGGTGATCCACAACATGTTCACGAGATTAATGGAAACCATTTTCATGTATTTTAGGCAAGTGTTGTATGTTGTTGGAGAGCTCAGAGAAGAGATGGCTAGGTCACCAACCAGGTAAACTCCTAGAGCCCAAGATGGTATCCATATTTCAAGGTGAGCACTATTCGTAGTTCATGCCTTTACATGCTTGTCGTGCAATTTTTAGGATTGCCATAACACCATCTTGTCATGCCATTTTCAGGATTGCACTGGCGCAACAGATGGTACTCATGTGATTGTTATAGTGACAAGATCACAGTCTGCAACATACATGGGTAGAAAGCACTACACAAATCAGAATGTTCTTGTTGTGGTTGGCTTCAATCTAAAGTTCACCTATGTGCTAGCTAGGTGGGAAGGATCATCCCATGATGCTAACATCCTAACTGACAGCATGAATGGATCTGATGGCGTCAATATCACTGATGGCAAGTTCTACCTAGGAGATGTTGGTTATGCATGTCGGTCTGGTGTTCTTTCACACTTCAGGAAAACCGGGTACCATCTGAAAGAGTTCTCTTTCAAGAACTGTCCTAGGACTCCACATGAACTATTAATCTCATATACACTACTCTATCTAGCCTTCGAGGGACGGTTGAGAGGGCATTTGGAGCTTTGAAAATAGGTTTAATATCCTAGATCAGAAGCCATTCCACCCTTACCCTACCCAGGTTAAGCTTGTTCTTTCATGTTACATCCTTCATAACTAGATCCTACAATGGGGTTGTGATGAACTTGTCCCGGAGGAGGAAGATGTGATGCCTGATGATGTTGTCAGTTACGGCCATGATGTGAATGCATTTGACAACAAAGTCTGGAAGAAGAAGAAGAAGAAGAAGAAGAAGAAGAAGAAGCTGTCATTTGTTTCGTAGCTAGGACTAAAATGATGTTCAAACCGTGTGTGATAAGGTTACCACTAGTGAGAAGTGATGACCACACCTTGTGTCATTCGCAACCAAACAACCTGTAGCTCGTCTAGCAACTCTGATGTAGGCAACCAAACACCATGGTAACATTTGTTTCTCTGATGGATGCAGGCAACCAAACTACATGCAGATGTTGATTTTTTATTTTGCTCAAACAGACTTAAGTGCGACAAGTATGGAAAGTGCCCACGACAACCAATCGTGATATAAATTCCCTAGAAGAAACGCGTCATAAATTACAAACGGGAGCAAAACGTCTGCCCTGGAAGGCCCGAACCCAAGCCGCGTCCTATACGCTTCTCCGATGCAGCAGGACAAGAGGGAGGTTCACATCAAAAGCGGTGGCTTCCATGACCACGAATACCCCGGAGATGCTGATGTTTTGGGACAGAGATTGAATACAAGAGATGAACTAGGGCTTGAGATGAGATGGTGCTGGTGAAGATGTTGATGAAGATTGGTCCTCCCATGATAAGATGGTTGTTGGTGAAGTCGATGGCTTCGATTTCGCCCTGTCGGAGGGAATCACTCCACCGGAGAGCAAAGGTGCCCCTGCCTAGGTTCCGCCTCAATATGGCGGCACTTCGTCCAAAAGTCTTCTTCTCATTTTTCTAGGGTAAATGGCATCATATAGGAGAAGATGGGCCTCGGAGGCCTGCCAGGGGCCCCACTAGCTCGCGGGGGAGGAGGGCCTGGGGGGTAGGGCGCGCCCCCAGGCTTGTGGCTACCTGGTGGGTCCCCTTCTGGCAATTCTTTCACCAATACTTTTTATATATTCCAAAATAATTCTCCGTAAGTTTTCAGGTCATATGGAGTTGTGTAGAATAGCTATCTCTGTTGTAGCCCTTTCCGGTCAAGAATTCCAACAAAATAAGAGAGAAAAGACATAAGAATTGCATCGTAAAGTGAAATGACAATCCAAAATACAATAAATAACAGTAGGAAAACATGATGCAAAATGGATGTATCACCCACTAGCTTATATATACCACCATTAGCACCTTCAATTTATCGAGTGATTTTCCACCGCCGCCACATCGTGTCTCCGAGGTAACCCTGATCCAAACCTCTGTCGGAAGGGGAATCATCTCCGTCTTGCAAACATTACTCACTTGCAAACAATACACATATACCCAAAGACATGTTATCTCCCTCCCAAAATATAAGACATGTTTGCAAGTGTGTAATGTACTGGATGAGGGTTCAGGGTCGACAAGGCATGGACTAGGATATGTTAAAATAAGAGCTACATAAAAACAAATCAATGGCTTTTCAACATATGTACTCTTCATTCTCAAATTAGATGATTTTTTTGCACCTCGCGTATTTCATCATGAATTTTTCAGGATTTTTTTAAACCAAAAAATTTGAACTATTTTTTAAAAAAGTTAAGGACTTCATGGAGCTAGGCCTCCAAAACGTCCTACCCATCTTATGCAAACTGAGTCTAGCTCAGATGGTTAGGTTCTATGTGGTGGAATCAGTCCAACAGGGTTCAAGTCCTATACTCTAGACTTGACACTGGTGTTCGCATTTTTCTGGATATATTTCAGGCTTCCCGACGATGTTCGTTCAGTGAGAGGAGATGTTTCCATCGACTACGGAGGCGCCTGTGGTGACTTCACCAATCTCAAGATATATGATGTCGGCTCGGTATTTTAGATGTGCTCATAGGAGTAGGATGCGTGTGTTCGTAGGGGTGTGTTTTGTTACTTTGTATGAGCGTTTAAAGCATCTCCAATTGAAGATGTAGATGCAAAAAATAACTAACTTTTACATCACGAGGGCCTAACAACGATATACAACAGATGATGTAGATGTAAAGAAAATTACATCACCTCCTCCAAGTGATGTAAAATACAACACTTAAAGATCCAAATTTGCACCACCAGCTACCTGGTGATGTAAAATGCCCAGTCACGTGCCAATCACCCAACCGCAGAATTTGAAACTCCCAGCGCCTGCCCAACGCCCACCCACCTCCCGCTACCCGGCCCCATGGCCGACTCTGATAACCCTGCTGCCGCCTTCGTCGGTCTGACCAACCTCGCCACGACCACTGCTGGCGCTACAACCTTCCTCGACCCCGCTTCCGCCGCCATGCCGCCCCCATCCCGCCACACCGGTTTCGCACCACCTCGTCTGGTCACCACTGCAGGAACTGGTGTGCCACCGACGAAGAAGTTGCCGGTTGTTAAACCCTGTGGTGGCGGCTCGTACCGGCCAGCAGCGTGCAACCCCGCCACGGGTCCATCTCAGGCGGCGAAGAAGACAAAGGCGCTCGCGGCTACTTAGGCCAATTCAATACTGCCGCCGGCCGTGGCAACTGTCGCTGAACATGGGCGTCCTCCTCCGCCGCTACCGCAAGCCACGCCGACCATGGAGGAAGAACCGGCCACGCCCGTGGCCACCGCCTCCAGTGTGCTCAATGAAATTTCACAAAGGCAAAAAATCCTTTTTCTTTTGTTTGTTCTTTTCATGTCCGATACGAATATAATGTGACATTGCGTGTACGTGTATTTGTATTCTTGATGATGGAGCATTCATGCGTGTGATAAATGTCGCAAACGAAGATTATTTCTCTTAAGAGTATGCATCACAAGAATATGGTACTCAATTTGATGATGATAATCTCATCATGGAGGACAAGGGCTTCATTGCCAAGGGAAGAACCGCAAATTATACGATCGTCGAATATGTGTTGATTTGCACCGCGTGGAAGTTGAGTTCGAAAGAATACGATTGTACAGTGGCTGGAGTGTAGCTATAGGCTGCCGCGCGACCGTAAGCGTTTTACACCTTCAAATATACTTCCTCTGTCTCTAAATATAAGTCTTTATAGAGATTTCAATATGGGCTATATACACATGTATATGAACATAGTTTAGATTTTTAAATGTAGATTCACTCATTTTGCTCTATATGTACTCCATATTGAAAGACTTATACTCCCTCCGTTCCTTTATATATGGTGTATTTGTTTCTTATAAAATCCCACAATGTAAGATGCATTTGTTTTAATTCCTCATAATTTCCTTATTAACCATCTAAAAATAGAAAAATATCTCTTTCCTGATTATCTGTATCTTTCCTTGTAGCAAAAGAATGAAAATATATCTCTCTTTTTTGCACGTATCTCTTACTTTTTCTGAACTAATTGATTTACTTGCCACTGACCAACAGATTTTTCAAGGGTAATTTCGTCCTAACTTCTCTATAATTATATGCCTTAGTCATCATGTTAAAAATAATACACGTTACATAAAGAAACGGAGGGAGTACATCAAATGTTGGAGCACTAGTTTTCCATTACCAAATATACATCATCTATTGGAGTTGAGATTTTTTTGAAGATGTAAAAATCATTTTTTTTGGTGTTGTAAATTATACAACGTCTATGTTTACATCTCCAAATATACATCTTGTATCGGCGATGCTCTTACATCTGTAATGAAGGCGATCCAAAAAATAAAGACCCTGATAAGTGTCATACGTGTGGCATGAACACATGACAACTTCAAACGTTTTTTAGACAAGTTTAATGACGTGAGGATGCCAACTTTAGTTGTCAAGCATGACAAAAAATAAATAAATTCAGATGAAAAGTTTCAGTTTTAATTTATTTTCTTTCTATTTGAATGGCAATTTTAGTTGTAAAAAAGTTAGGTTCGTGAAAAAGAAAGTAATCAAATTACAAGACGGGAGCAAAACGTGTGCCCGGAATGCAAGCCGTGTCCAACCGACGCGCCCTGGACGGTTCTCCGACGGCAGCTGGAGCCGAGGGAGGTTCGCATCAAATGCGGTGGCTCCCACGACCACGAATACCCCGTGTGTCCCTGTGCCGTGTTGTCTGATCGAAGCCCCGCCTCTCTGCTCTGCTCTGTCTCCTCTGCTCAGCTCTCCCCCTTTCCCCAGATCCGACGCGAATGGCCTCCTACGACGGCGAGGACGACTCCGGCCGGCGCCGCCCGCCGCCGCAGCAGCACCGCCCGTCCGGCGGGGGCAGCGGCGACCTCGCCGCCAGCGCCAAGCTGGTGGCGGAGGCGGCCAAGGCGGCGCTCCAGGACCACAACCTGGGGAAGGTCGACAAGGGCCGCACCGCCGAGGCCGCCGCCGACCTGCTCCACGCGGCCTCCCTCTACGGCAAGCTCGAGGGCAAGCCCGTCGGCGGCTACCTCAACAAGGCCGAGGACTACCTCCACAAGTTCGGTGCCAAGGAGGGGGGCAGCGGGGGCGGCAAGCATCAGCCGAGCGGCCACGGGGGTTCAGGCGGCAGGTACGAGGAGGAGGATGAGTACAGGAAGAAGCCTATTAGTGGTGGTGGGAGGTACGAACAGGATGATGATGAGTACAAGAAGCCCAGCGGTGGTGGGAGGTATGAAGAGGACGATGAGTACAGGAAGAAGCCTACTAGTGGTGGTGGTGGCTATGGAGGTGGAAGGTATGAGGAAGAAGATGAGTACAGGAAGAAGCCTAGCAGTGGTGGCTATGGTGGGGGGAGGTATGAGCAAGAAGATGACTACAAGAGGCCTCCTAGTGGTGGTGGTGGCAGTGGTGGCTATGGTGGGGGAAGGTATGAGGAAGAAGATGACTACAAGAAGAAGCCTAGTGCAGGTGGATATGGAGGTGGAGGGAGATACGAAGATGAGTACAAGAAGAAGCCAACCGGTGGCCATGGTGGAGGGAGGTATGAGGAAGATGATGAGTACAAGAGGCCTAGTGCTGGAAGCCATGGAGGAAGATATGAAGAAGATGACTACAAGAAGAAGCCTAGTGGTGGAGGAAGGTATGAAGAAGATGACTACAAGAAGAAGCCTAGTGGTGGAAGCCATGGAGGGAAGGATGAGTCAGAAGGCGGCGGCATTGGAGACTACATTAAACTTGCACAGGGTTTCATGAAGAAGCAGGATGGCGAGGGTGGGCACAAGAAGACTAGTGGCCATGGAGGAGGAGGGTATGGAAAGGAGGAAAATGAAGAGGATAGCGGCAAGAAGAAACATGGTGGCCGCCCTGAGAGTGGAAAAGATGAGTCGGAGGGCAGTGGCATGGCAGATTACCTGAAACTTGCTCAGGGTTTCATGAAGAAGGATGGTGAGGGGGGAAGCGGAGCTGGTATGGGGGACTACTTAAAGCTTGCAGAGGGGTTCATGAAGAAGCGGTGATTCATAACTGATCTTCACTACATTGTGATTGGTGAGGGGCTTTGTGTTTGGTTAGTCCCTTCTTGTTTAACATCTGTATGTTGTGGAATTTCTTATGATTTCCACCGACAAAGCTGTCTTGCCTGTGCTGTGTGCAATGTACTGAATGCCCAAGGTGCTACTTTTAATTTCAGGAGAATAAAAGATTGGATGAATAAACTTGTGTTATTCATGCTTTGTAAATAGTTCTGAATTGAAATAATTGTTGTAGTGTTATCATAATAAAAGTGTTGAATAGATCTTGGTGTTTTCTAATGGCTATTATTTGAATGTAGCTATGCTGGCGATATATCCTAGTATCTTATTATACTGAACTGAACCCCAATGCAATGTTGTGCGTATCTAAAACCCTTGGGCTAAATCTGAAACAAAAGAAGGCACATATGAAGATCATGATTAATATATGTTGTAGCACTATGTTTGCTGGATTCAGTTAAAGAGACACTCTGTTTCTTTCAGC
Organism: Triticum urartu; assembly: GCF_003073215.2. NCBI lineage: Eukaryota > Viridiplantae > Streptophyta > Magnoliopsida > Poales > Poaceae > Triticum > Triticum urartu. Next base: position 541,122,215 of record NC_053025.1, on the reverse strand, counting down.
AAGTGTTTTGACTTTGCCCTGTGAAATCATCTCTTAAGTGGGTTGGTTGAAAAACTGTTTTTATCTGCATCTTACTTTCCTGTTCCACCTATTGGCTCTGATTTTGTAGCTAAACTACTGAATTTTTTTCATGGTTGTTTTGAGGACACCTTTTCAACTGATGGTAGCTTTGGATATTTATGTCAAATGATGGTAGTTTCCGCCATCTGTGTACAGTTAAGTGGCAAACTAACGTTGTAAAGTAAACATCATCAACACCTGCTGAAGCACACCCTCAGCTGGTGTCATGTTATCAGCTTGAACTAACCCGCAAACATATACTCCCTCCGTCCCAAAATAAGTGTCACTGATTTAGTACAAAGTCGGCACTTACTTTTTTGGGACGGAGGGATTATGTTATACCAGTTATTGCACATTTCCCAGATACCATGGCGGGCAGGAAAAGCACCACACAAACATAACATTTATGAGCGTGAGCTGTTCTTTCTTCCCCTATGGTCGAACATTTTGCAGTTCTTATCTTATCCTTCTCCGCGGCCCCTTCTTCATATCAGCAGGCAACCTTGTTTATGTCTTGCCTTGCATCTAGACTCCAAACTTGAAGTACTCCAGACCTACTTGATAATTTGCTAGAACTCAAGTAATTGAACACTCTGAACCATTCTTCAGCGGTCCAACCGAGGCAACAAGAGTATCCATCCTTGCGCTGCTATGTTGCCATCGCACAACGGTATCAACAAGCTTGACAAGGATAGGTCAGGTGAACATCTGACATCCTCCGTGCTTCTTTCCCTGGAGTCATCTTAAATCTCCATCAAAGGCCTCTGTGATGAACTATGCTGACGAGCGTGGAATACACTGTGTGCCTCAAATAGCCAAACAGCCGAAAAATCCTCCTAGCATGTACCAGTCAGCAACAGCAGAACATGTTGCTACTACAGTAAATATGAGTGGTGCCAGAAATCCTAAGGCATGTTTACATGGCTTTTGGTGATCGCCAAACTTTTGGCGATGTTGAAGATGAAACCGAGGGCTACATGGAGCCGTCAAAGATTTTTGTGAAGAAGCAGGATCAACATGCTGGCTTGGAGCGATTCAGAAGGTGGTTTTTGTGTGGAAATTTCACGAACCTAGGCCAAGAGCTCATGAAGAGAAGGCCCAAATCCATATAACTTCATATTAAAGTTAGTACAAAGTTGCGACACTTATTTTGAGACGGAGGAAATATTGATTAAAACCAGCTCTTACAAGAACTTCCTTAGTAGAATTTTCGTTCACCACTGATAGTTCCTAGTTGAGATATGTTTAGCATGTGATTTTTCGACAGAAACTCGTAGCAAGCTATATGATTGAATGTGGAGCCTGTATACAGGGATCCGAAATTAAAAGCAACTGGGTAAGTATTTCTGTAACTAACTTTTTTTCTGCCTGGGTCATGTTCCACGAAACCTGCCGCTTAATCATACAAAGAATTCCGTGATCCAATACATTGGCATTTTGGGATGATGCACCTGATTTTGTAGTCATTGTTTTCATTTTTCCTGTCTTCAGGTGAGCTGTGTGAGTTGAGTATCTTTTTTTTTCATACTTATTTTTATAGGGATTTCTCAGTCATGTGTTTCCTGGCATCACGATACTATCATGATGTTTTTGCATATACTATGTCTTAATAGAACAAAATGAATGAAAGATATAGTTTTATGGTCTTCAACGTGCACATGGTTAGCTCAGTAGTTTATGGTGAACCAAGGGACCGGTGTTTTATGAGCAGAAAAATTCCAAATGTCTTGAAACTTGCTGAAACAATTATTTCGGCAAAAGTGCAATGCACCTCAGCCAGCAGCCGGCACACGCAGCACCATAAAGCACTGAAACACAGGTCCCCGACAGATGAGCACCACAAAGCCAGAACACATGCTAAATGTTCACACTACTGGGACACCACCCATGCGAAATGATGAGAGAACATGCATGGGGGCCTTTCATCAGGAAGAACCAAATCCAATGTACAGACATGCCTAGCCTCAGCACACCAATTCAATCACCAGCACGCCCTCAGGAACCACACACCACATGGGACTCAAAAGAATGGCACGAATCATGGACACTATGGATAAGAAGACGGACCATCAGATCAAGGTTCAGAACTCCTCGACGGAGGCGGCTTCGCGGGGCACCTCATAGGCGTCTTTCTGCCTCAGCTTCTTCACGCCGGCGATGAAGCACACCTTGTCGGACCGGAAGCTCTCCAGGTTCACGGTGGTCACCTTCACCCACACCACCACCTTGGTCTTCATGCCCTCGATCGCCGAGAGCTTGCCCCGGGACAGGGTCGCCTTCACGCGGGTGGCGTACCGTATCATGGAGGAGTCCTTGAAGCTCACCTCGCAGGGCTTGGCCAGGTGCACCACCAGCCTCGAGCTCGTCTGGTCATACTCGTAGCAGATGATGTTCCGAGGGAAGAGGCCCGGTGGGAGGTTGTACTCGCGCAGCAGGTCAGAGAGGGACTTGTTTGGTTTGCCTGAAGAAGAAAGAAATAGGGTCAGTCACTTGTAGTCCATATATAGTAGACATTTATGTAGCAATTATTCAATTGTCACTAGCTAGAATTGCATAGACCTAATGGCAACATGTGAACCATGGCATGAGAATGCCACAAACATATTGACACGCAGAAGGGAATTCAGAAGCAGCAGCTTCGAGCGCTTTAGCAAAGTTCAAATATATGAAGATTGATGTATGTAAAGTGTAAATGCCCAATTATGTATACTACAAGACTGGAATTGCAGTGGAACGAAGTGTGAAAATGGGAAATTCATACGAAGGATTTTTTGATCAGAAGAAAGATGTCTCAGAGCAATGTATACTGTATACCTACTTAAACCAAAAAACAAACAAACTGGAAGGTACAATTGAAGATGGCCTGCAAGTGGCAAAAAACTTGCCAACGGATCTGTTTTGTGAGCATTCACATTTTATTTAACGAACTACTCCCTCCATTCAATAGTATAATATGTTCTAACTCTTTTCTGAATCGGAAGTATGTAGGCGCACTTTAGTACGTTTGTTCACTCATTTCAGGCCGTATATAATCCATATTGAAATATCCAAAACATCTTATAATAGTGAACGGCGGAAGTACTTCAGAACATTCACATTTTATTTAAGCAACTACTGTCTTTCCGCGCAATGTTTTCACGTGAGCGGTCGGATTGCGGATCCGAGTATACCACTAGTTGTTCGCAGCTTCCTGTAAGAGTACAGATTAGGGGCTGCTTAGAAGAAAACATTGATTAGAATATGCATTACAGACTACCAAATCAGCTGGTTGGTGCTTGCTAACCCCATGACAAGCTGAAGACAGCCTTGCTAATACCGCCAAAGACCTCAACAGACCCAGTGAAAAGATTGCAAGTAAAACAAGATGTTAGGTGAGCAAGTCCCTCATGCTCTGCACTATCCTCCTAGGAGCTTTTGCATAATGGCGTCAACAAACATTGGACCCATTTCAGTTTGGCCCCCATGTGCATCAGCGTCACTCATTGTATTCGTAGCACTTTGCAGATCGAAAAGAGTACTTGGATTAGGGCTACAGGGACGGAGCCAGATCCAAATCGTGAAGAAACGCTATGTGGATGGATACAGTCGTATTAAAGAAAGCACTCAATTGTTTTGCTTTGGTGTTACGCGTCAGCAAGAAAAACAGCGTTGCTAACAGCGACGGACGAGTGTACTGAAGATGTTGATAAGACGACATGACATGTAGCTTCAGACTAACTGCTATTTTCTGAGCCACAAAGCAACCACTGAGCGGAAATTGGAGAAATTGTGGAGCAGAGCGATCGATAGTACAGTACCTTTGAGCTTCTCGAAGACCCATTTCGCCTTCTCCTCCACGGTGCTTGAGATGCGCTGCAGATCAGAAATTGTTGGGTTATTCGTTGTGATTTGTGAATGATGAACTGAACCACTTGGATGTTGGAACTACTAGAGTGTAGTAATAATTAAACTTAGAATGCACAGGAATGTACTACTACTGAGTTGGTACAGCGAATGCAGAAGTGTGATCGAATCAAATAATGATTTTCATATGGCAGTCCACTCGGAAAAAGGTTGCATATGAAAGCAAGAACTTTCGCTGGTCTTGGTGGGAAAAGGAACGAATCTAACCCGGCTTAAAGGGGGGAAGAATATAGGAGAAAGATCTGCAAATAAATGCATTCAAGAACTCAAAATCTTCTTGGTCAGTAGCAGTAACAACATGTGAACCACGAAATGTTGTCAGGCAGATTATTTCTGAACTGCAACGGCCTCAGAAAAAGATGAGGACAAGAAAAACAGAACACCGAGCAATAGAAAAGAATCCGTCCATCCATCCACCCCCGTGATAACGGAAACCCGTAAAAATCTCCCGGAAACAAGCAAGCGAACCGGGAAATCAGGGACGGCATTTTACCCGGTCCAAGAGATTCACCAAGAACGAGAAGAGACTCACCATGACGAACAAGAACAAAGCCACGAAGGCGAGAAAGATGACGGGGAAGGGTGTGGAGGAGCACTGACCGAGATGTCGCCGCCGATGGCGGAGAGCTCCTGCTTGGCCTTGCGGGGGATGGTGAAGCTGCCGAGCTTGGTGAGGGCCTTCTCCATCCTTCCTCGGCGCCGGCGTCGGCGAGGGGCGTGTGGACGCGGCGCGGACGGCGGCTGGCTGTGGCGCGTGCGTGGGGTGCCGCGGGATGGGCGACAGACAGTGGACGGAACCGGGTTCAGAGCTGCGGCACGCTCCACAGGAGAGGAGCGGAATAAATAAAGAGCGGCTTTGTTCGGGGTTCCGAACCGTGGCGCCGGATCCCCTGCGAGCGTGCGGTGCGGGCTGGCTGTTTGTTTGGTGGGAGAAAAGAAAAGGAGAGAGTAAAGTCTATTTTAAATCCTGAACTCGTACGGCTTGTCTATTTTAAACCCCAAACTCCAAATCCCTGAAATCCATACCCCCAACTCTTTAATCCTGGTCGTTAGCCACCTTAATGCCGTTTGAGGGGAGGATTAGGTGACGTGGCAGAGTGGAGGCCGGGTTTACCTAACTCTCTGCCTGTCTCTCTGTTATAAGCGCGCGCTGGCTGTGGGTGGGGAAACAGAGCTAGGGTTCTCCGCGAGGGCTGGGTGGGGAACAGAGCTAGGGTTCGTCGAGCGACGGAGACAGGGCGGCGATTGGCGGCGCCGGCAACCATGTTGTTCTCCTCCGGAGCTTCATCTTCTTTGCGCGACGGCGGGCTTAGCAGGAGAGGCGGGCGGCAAGCTGCGAGGTCGCCGGTGCCATATCGGGAGCAACCGATGGACTACGAGCCAGCTAGGAATTGCAGCCTTTGCGGGAAGAAGGCGCCGCGGTGGATCTCGTGGAGTAGGGCGAACCCTAGTAGGAGGTACTATTCGTGTGTGGATGCTCAGGTATGCTGTCCAATTTCTTTGAAATTTGTTCAATTTCTGAATCTCTGTCCAATTTCTCTGAAATGTGTTTGTGAAACAAATAGCATGGCTTCATCGATTGGCATGACGGCCCGACGACGCCATTTTTGCATGGATTGCTTGGAGATCTTCGGGATAAAGTATGGAGTGTTGGGGAACGTAGTAATTTCAAAAAAATTCCTACGCACACGCAAGATCATAGTGATGCATAGCAACGAGAGGGGAGAGTGTGATCTACGTACCCTTGTAGATCGACAACGGAAGCGTTAGCATAACGTGGTTGATGTAGTCGTACGTCTTCACGGTCCAACCGATCCAAGCACCGTTACTCCGACACCTCCGAGTTCTTGGCACACGCTCAGCTTGATGACGCACCCCGGGCTCCGATCCAGCAAAGCTTCGGGGAGGAGTTCTGTCAGCACGACGGCGTGGTGACGATCTTGATGTTCAACCGTGGCAGGGCTTCGCTTAAGCACCGCTACAATATGACCGAGGTGGAATATGGTGGAGGGGGGCACTGCACACGGCTAAGGAACGATCACGAAGATCAACTTGTGTGTCTAGAGGTGCCCCCTGCCCCCGTATATAAAGGAGCAAGGGGGAGGGGCGGCCGGCCTAGGAGGGGGCGCGCCAAGGGGAGTCCTACTCCCGGTGGGAGTAGGACTCCTTCCTTCCTTGTTGGAGTAGGAGAAGGGGAAAGAGGGGGAGAGGAAGAAGGAAAAGGGGGCTGCGCCCCTTGTCCAATTCGGACCAGAGGGGGGGCGCAGGCCTCCTTCCTTTTGGCCTCTCTCCTCTATTCCTATATGGCCCAATAAGGCCCATATACTCCCCGGCGAATTCCCGTAACTCTCCGGTACTCCGAAAAATACCCGAATCACTCGGAACCTTTCCGATGTCCGAATATAGTCGTCCAATATATCGATCTTTACGTCTCGACCATTTCGAGACTCCTCGTCATGTCCCCGATCTCATCCGGGACTCCGAACTCTTTCGGTACATCAAAACTCATAAACTCATAATATAACTGTCATCGAAACCTTAAGCGTGCGGACCCTACGGTTCGAGAACAATGTAGACATGACCGAGACATGTCTCCGGTCAATAACCAATAGCGGAACCTGGATGCTCATATTGGCTCCTACATATTCTACGAAGATCTTTATCGGTCAGACCGCATAACAACATACGTTGTTCCCTTTGTCATCGGTATGTTACTTGCCCGAGATTCGATCGTCGGTATCTCAATACCTAGTTCAATCTCGTTACCGGCAAGTCTCTTTACTCCTTCCGTAATACATCATCTCACAACTAACTCATTAGTTGCAATGCTTGCAAGGCTTATGTGATGTGCATTACCGAGAGGGCCCAGAGATACCTCTCCGACAATCGGAGTGACAAATCCTAATCTTGAAATACGCCAACCCAACATGTACCTTTGGAGACACCTGTAGAGCACCTTTATAATCACCCAGTTACATTGTGACGTTTGGTAGCACACAAAGTGTTCCTCCGGCAAACGGGAGTTGCATAATCTCATAGTCATAGGAACATGTATAAGTCATGAAGAAAGCAATAGCAACATACTAAACGATCGGGTGCTAAGCTAATGGAATGGGTCATGTCAATCAGATCATTCACCTAATGATGTGATCCCGTTAATCAAATAACAACTCTTTGTCCATGGTTAGGAAACATAACCATCTTTGCTAGTCAAGTAGAGGCATACTAGTGACACTCTGTTTGTCTATGTATTCACACATGTATTATGTTTCCGGTTAATACAATTCTAGCATGAATATAAACATTTATCATGATATAAGGAAATAAATAATAACTTTATTATTGCCTCTAGGGCATATTTCCTTCAGTCTCCCACTTGCACTAGAGTCAATAATCTAGTTCACATCACCATGTGATTTAACACAATAGTTCACATCCATGTGATTAACACCCATAGTTCACATCATGTGACCAACACCCAAAGGGTTTACTAGATTCAGTAATCTAGTTCACATCGCTATGTGATTAACACCGAAAGAGTACTAAGGTGTGATCATGTTTTGCTTGTGAGAGAAGTTTAGTCAACGGGTCTGCCACATTCAGATCCGTATGCATTTTGCAAATTTCTATGTACAATGCTCTGCACAGAGCTACTCTAGCTAATTACTCCCACTTTCAATGTGTATCCTGATTGAGACTTAGAGTCATCTGGATTAGTGTCAAAACTTGCATCGACGTAACCCTTTACGACGAACCTTTTTGTCACCTCCATAATCGAGAAACGCATCCTTATTCCACTATGGATAATTTTGACCGCTGTCCAGTGATCTACTCCTAGATCACTATTGTACTACCTTGCCAAAATCAGTGTAGGGTATACAATAGATCTGGTACATAGCATGGCATACTTTATAGAACCTATGATTGAGGCATAGGGAATGACTTTCATTCTCTTTCTATCTTCTGTCGTGGTCGGGTTTTGAGTCTTACTCAATTTCACACCTTGTAACACAGACAAGAACTCTTTCTTTGACTGTTCTATTTTGAACTACTTCAAAATCTTGTCAAGGTATGTACTCATTGAAAAAAACTTATCAAGCGTCTTGATCTATCTCTATAGATCTTGATGTTCAATATGTCAGCAGCTTCACCGAGGTATTTCTTTGGAAAATTCCTTTCAAACACTCCTTTATGCTTTGCAGAATAATTCTACATTATTTCCGATCAACAATATGTCTTTCACATATACTTATCAGAAATGTTGTAGTGCACCCACTCACTTTCTTGTAAATACAGGCTTCATCGCAAGTCTGTATAAAACTATATGCTTTGATCAACTTATCAAAGCATATATTCCAACTCTGAGATGCTTGCACCAGTCCATAGATGGATCGATGTAGCTTGCATATTTTGTTAGCACCTTTAGGATTAACAAAACCTTCTGGTTGCATCATATACAACTCTTCTTTAAATCCATTAAGGAATGTAGTTTATTTTATCCATTTGCCAGATTTCATAAAAATGCGGCAATTGCTAACATGATTTGGACAGACTTAAGCATCGCTACGAGTGAGAAAGATTCATCGTAGTCAACACCTTGAACTTTGTCAAAAAAACCTTTTTTGACAAGTCTAGCTTTGTAGATAGTAACACTACTATCAGCGTCCGTCTTCCTCTTGAAGATCTATTTGTTTTCTATGGCTTGCCGATCATCGGGAAAATCCATCAAAGTCCATACTTTGTTCTCATACATGGATCATATCTCAGATTTCATGGCCTCAAACCATTTCGCGGAATCTAGGCTCATCATCGCTTCCTCATAGTTCGCAAGTTCGTCATGGTCTAGTAACATGACTTCCAGAACAGGATTACCGTACCACTCTGGTGCGGATCTCACTCTGGTTTACCTACGAGATTCGGTAGTAACTTGATCTGAAGTTACATGATCATCATCATTAGCTTCCTTACTAATTGGTGTAGTAGTCACAAGAACAGATTTCTGTGATGAACTACTTTCCAATAAGGGAGCAGGTACAGTTACCTCATCAAGTTCTACTTTCCTCCCACTCACTTCTTTCGAGAGAAATTCCTTCTCTAGAAAGGATCCATTCAAAGCAACGAATATCTTGCTTTCGGATCTATGATAGAAGGTGTACCCAACATTTTCTTTTTGGGTATCCTATGAAGACGCACTTCTCCGATTTGGGTTTGAGCTTATCAGGTTGAAACTTTTTCACATAAGCATTGCAACCTCAAACTTTAAGAAACGACAGCTTAGGTTTCTTGCCAAACCATAGTTCATACGGTGTCGTTTCAACGGATTTAGATGGTGCCCTATTTAACGTGAATGCAGTTGTCTCTAATGCATAATCCCAAAATGATAGTGGTAGATTGGTAAGAGACATCATAGTTCGCACCATATCTAATAAAGTACGGTTATGACGTTCGGACACACCATTATGCTATGGTGTTCCAGGTGGCGTGAGTAGTGAAACTATTTCACATTGTTTTTAACTGAAGGCCAAACTCGTAACTCAAATATTTGTCTCCGCGATCAGATCGTAGAAACTTTATTTTCTTGTCATGATGATTTTCCACTTCACTCTGAAATTCTTTGAACTTTTCAAATGTTTCAGACTTATGCTCCATCAAGTAGATATACCCATATCTGCTCAAATCATCTGTGAAGTTCAGAGAATAACGATACTTGCCGTGAGCCTTAACACTCATCGGACCGCATACATCAGTATGTATTATTTCCAATAAGTCAGTTGCTCGCTCCGGAGAACGGAGTCTTAGTCATCTTGCCCATGAGGCATGGTACGCAAGCATCAAGTGATTCATAATCAAGTGATTCCAAAATCCCATCAGTATGGAGTTTCTTCATGCGCTTTACACCAATATGACCTAAACGGCAGTGCTACAAATAAGTTGCACTATCATTATTAACTTTGCATCTTTTGGCTTCAATATTATGAATATGTGTATCACTACAATCGAGATCCAACAAACCATTTTCATTGGTGTGTATGACCATAGAAGGTTTTATTCATGTAAACAGAACAACAATTGTTCTCTAACTTAAATGAATAACCGTATTGCAATAAACATGATCAAATCATATTCATGCTCAACGCAAACACCAAATAACACTTATTTAGGTTCAACACTAATCTCGAAAGTATAGGGAGTCTGCGATGATGATCATATCAATCTTGGAACCACTTCCAACACACATCGTCACTTCACCCTTAACTAGTCTCCGTTTATTCTGCAACTCTCGTTTCGAGTTACTAATCTTAGCAACTGAACTATTATCAAATACTGAGGGGTTGCTATAAACACTAGTAAAGTACACATCAATAACATGTATATCAAATATACTTATGTTCACTTTGCCATCCTTCTTATCCGCCAATCACTTGGGGTAGTTCCACTTCCAGTGACCAGTCCCTTTGCAGTAGAAGCACTTAGTCTCAGGTTTAGGACCAGACTTGGGCTTCTTCACTTGAGCAGCAACTTGCTTGCTGTTCTTCTTGAAGTTCCCCTTCTTCCCTCTGCCCTTTTCTTGAAACTAGTGGTCTTGTCTACCATCAACACTTGATGTTTTTCTCGATTTCTACCTTCATCAATTTCCGCATTACGAAGAGCTTGGGAATCGTTTCCGTTATCCCTTGCATATCATAGTTCATCACGAAGTTCTACTAACTTGGTGATGGTGACTAGAGAATTCTGTCAATCACTATCTTATCTGGAAGATTAACTCCCACTTGATTCAAGCGATTGTAGTAATCAGACAATCTGAGCACATGCTCACTAGTTGAGCGATTCTCCTCCATCTTTTAGCTATAGAACTTGTTGGAGACTTCATATCTCTCAACTCGGGTATTTGCTTGAAATATTAACTTCAACTCCTGGAACATCTCATATGCTCCATGACGTTCAAAACGTCTTTAAAGTCCCGATTCTAAGCCATTAAGCATGGTGCACTAAACTATCAAGAAGTCATCATATTGAGCTAGCCAAACGTTCATAACGTCTGCATCTGCTCCTGTAATAGGTCCGTCACCTAGCGGTGCATCAAGGACATAATTCTTCTGTGCAGCAATGAGGATAAACCTCAGATCACGGATCCAATCCGCATCATTGCTACTAACATCTTTCAACACAATTTTCTCTAGGAACATATCAAAATAAACACAGGGAAGCAACAATGCGAGCTATTGATCTACAAAATAATTTGCAAAATACTACCAGGACTAAGTTTCATGATAAATTTAAGTTCAATTGATCATATTACTTAAGAACTCCCACTTAGATAGACATCCCTCTAATCCTCTAAGTGATTACGTGATCCAAATCAACTAAACCATGTCCGATCATCACGTGAGATGGAGTAGTTTCATTGGTGAACATCGTTATGTTGATCATATCTGCTATATGATTCACGCTCGACCTTTCGGTTTCCGTGTTCCGAGGCCATATCTGTATATGCTTGGCTCGTCAAGTATAACCTGAGTATTCTGCGTGTGCAACTGTTTTGCACCCGTTGTATTTGAACATAGAGCCTATCACACCCGATCATCACGTGGTGTCTCAGCACGAAGAACTTTTGCAACGGTGCATACTCAGGGAGAACACTTCTTGATAATTAGTGAGAGATCATCTTATAATGCTACCGTCAATCAAAGCAAGATAAGATGCATAAAAGATAAACATCACATGCAATCAATATAAGTGATATGATATGGCCACCATCATCTAGTGCTTGTGATCTCCATCTTCGTAGCACCGTCATGATCACCATCGTCACCGGCGCGACACCTTGATCTCCATCGTAGCATCGTTGTCATCTCGCCAATCTTATGCCTCCACGACTATCGCTACCGCTTAGTGATAAAGTAAAGCATTACAGCGCGATTGCATTGCATACAATAAAGCGACAACCATATGGCTCCTGCCAGTTGCCGATAACTTGGTTACAAAACATGATCATCTCATACAATAAAATTTAGCATCATGTCTTGACCATATCACATCACAACATGCCCTGCAAAAACAAGTTAGACGTCCTCTACTTTGTTGTTGCAAGTTTTACGTGGCTGCTACGGGCTTAAGCAAGAACCAATCCTACCTACGCATCAAAACCACAACGATAGTTTGTCAAGTTGGTGCTGTTTTAACCTTCGTAAGGACCGGGCGTAGCCACACTCGGTTCAACTAAAGTTGGAGAAACTATCACCCGCTAGCCACCTTTGTGCAAAGCACGTCGGGAGAACCGGTCTCGCGTAAGCATACGCGTAATGTCGGTCCCGGCTGCTTCGTCCAACAATACCGCCGAACCAAAGTATGACATGCTGGTAAGCAGTATGGCTTATATCGCCCACAACTCACTTGTGTTCTACTCGTGCATATAACATCAACATATAAAACCTAGGCTTGGATGCCACTGTTGGGGAACGTAGTAATTTCAAAAAATTTCCTACGCACACGCAAGATCATGGTGATGCATAGCAACGAGAGGGGAGAGTGTGATCTACGTACCCTTGTAGATCGACAACGGAAGCGTTAGCACAACGTGGTTGATGTAGTTGTACGTCTTCACGGTCCAACCGATCCAAGCACCGTTACTCCGGCACATCCGAGTTCTTGGCACACGTTCAGCTTGATGACGCACCCGGGCTCCGATCCAGCAAAGCTTCGGGGAGGAGTTCTGTTAGCACGACGGCGTGGTGACGATCTTGATGTTCAACCGTCGCAGGGCTTCGCCTAAGCAACGCTACAATATGACCGAGGTGGAATATGGTGGAGGGGGGCACCGCACACGGCTAAGGAACGATCACGAAGATCAACTTGTGTGTCTAGAGGTGCCCCCCTGCCCCCGTATATAAAGGAGCAAGGGGGAGGGGCGGCTGGCCTAGGAGGGGGCGCGCCAAGGGGAGTCCTACTCCCACCGGGAGTAGGACTCCTTCCTTCCTTGTTGGAGTAGGAGAAGGGGAAAGAGGGGGAGAGGAAGAAGGAAAAGGGGGCTGCGCCCCTTGTCCAATTCGGACCAGAGGGGGGGGGGCGCAGGCCTCCTTCCTTTTGGCCTCTCTCCTCTATTCCTGTATGGCCCAATAAGGCCCATATACTCCCCGGCGAATTCCCGTAACTCTCCGGTACTCCGAAAAATACCCGAATCACTCGGAACCTTTCCGATGTCTGAATATAGTCGTCCAATATATCGATCTTTACGTCTCGACCATTTCGAGACTTCTCGTCATGTCCCCGGTCTCATCCGGGACTCCGAACTCCTTCGGTACATCAAAACTCATAAACTCATAATATAACTGTCATCGAAACCTTAAGCGTGCGGACCCTACGGTTCGAGAACAATGTAGACATGACCGAGACATGTCTCCGGTCAATAAGCAATAGCGGAACCTGGATGCTCATATTGGCTCCTACATATTCTACGAAGATCTTTATCGGTCAGACCGCATAACAACATACGTTGTTCCCTTTGTCATCGGTATGTTACTTGCCCGAGATTCGATCGTCGGTATCTCAATACCTAGTTCAATCTCATTACCGGCAAGTCTCTTTACTCCTTCCGTAATACATCATCTCACAACTAAATCATTAGTTGCAATGCTTGCAAGGCTTATGTGATGTGCATTACCGAGAGGGCCCAGAGATACCTCTCCGACAATCGGAGTGACAAATCCTAATCTCGAAATACGCCAACCCAACATGTACCTTTGGAGACACCTGTAGAGCACCTTTATAATCACCCAGTTATGTTGTGACGTTTGGTAGCACACAAAGTGTTCCTCCGGCAAATGGGAGTTGCATAATCTCATAGTCATAGGAACATGTATAAGTCATGAAGAAAGCAATAGCAACATACTAAACGATCGGGTGCTAAGCTAATGGAATGGGTCATGTCAATCAGATCATTCACCTAATGATGTGATCCCGTTAATCAAATAACAACTCTTTGTCCATGGTTAGGAAACATAACCATGTTTGATTAACGAGCTAGTCAAGTAGAGGCATACTAGTGACACTCTGTTTGTCTATGTATTCACACATGTATTATGTTTCCGGTTAATACAATTCTAGCATGAATAATAAACATTTATCATGATATAAGGAAATAAATAATAACTTTATTATTGCCTCTAGGGCATATTTCCTTCATGGAGGCTGGAGGATTATTTGGCGGCTCAGTCAAGGGAGGGACAAGATGCTGGTTTGACAGAAGAATTGAAGAAGAATGAACTAGTTGCAGAAATTAGAGCAAGTTCTGACAAGAAAAAGGAGATGGAAATGTATAAGTATCTATTCTATGGAATGATGTTTTTTGTTGCTGGTTTAGTTGCAGGTTTGCTGATTAGTTAGATCATTTCAGTGAAATTTCAGAAAATTTCAGGGTTGCTGGTTTAGTTTCTATGGAATGATGTATTTTTCAGTGAAATGTAATGGATGGTATGTATGGCAGAAAATGCCTGAATGTTGAATTTATATTATATGAAGATCAATTGGCAGCACTGTATTCACTCTGTATTGTTTTATTTGTGTGCACTTTCTTTCTTGACAATAACAAGATCAAATTGACATAATTACACATGAAGAAAGTCTGCAGTTTGACAAGAATTTGGCAGCAACATGTATAATAGAAATTTTGACAACAAATTGACATGAACATATATAAAATAAATTTGACAGCAAGTTGACATCAACATGAAGCTCTCCAATTTGACAGCAAGTTGACAACAACATATATAAGAGATATTTGCCAGGAAAGAAACATAGTTCAGTGCACATATTTCATTTCCAGAAATTTGACAAGAAAGAAACATAGTTGAGTGCACATAGATCTAAAGTGAAAGCAAAAGGCAACCACAGGTTCACATATTAGCACTTGTAGCTATCAAATACAATTACTGAAGATCTTATCCAGTACTAGGAAAACATCTTTAGTAATTGCCACTTGCATAGAAATAATCCCCCCATGCTCCAGTAATTACTCCAGTTCCTCTCCCTGCTGCTCTTCCAATTCCTCTCCCTGATGCTCTTCCACTTCCTCTCCCAGAAGATGTGCTTCCCTCTGGATTAATGCTTCTGGAAGGTCTGAACCTTGATGGTGCAGTTTGAGAGCTTGATGTACCAGCTTGAGAGCTAGCTGCAGCTGTAGTTCTTGCAGCTTGGGTAGTAGATGGAGTTGTAGTTCTTGGAACTTGAGAGCTTGCTGGAGGTGTAGATCTTGATGCATCAGTCTGTGCTTGCTGCAAACAAAATATACCAATGAATAGATCAAAACTAGTTATGGTTTTGCATAGTTCAGAACAAAGAAAAAACAGATAAATATGATTATGTTTTTGCATAGTTGAAGGAAAACAATATAATTAGTACCTCTGCTGCCCTCTGATTTCTCCCTCTCTTTCCAAGATATGATTTAGTTTTCTGGGTTCTGTCTGCATTAATTTTACAACCACTTTTGTTGTGTCCCTTAAGCCCACAAGATCCACAAGTGATCTGTATGCCATGCTTGCTCATTTTTTCCTTTGGGTGCTTCACCCTCTTCTCTCCTCCTGTCATTGTTTTTTTTCTTGCTCCTGGCATGGCAATGTATCCAGGTGCCACTGGCCTAGGGTTTTGAGAGACATGCCAGCTTTCTTCTCCTAAAACAGGTTGCAGACAGTGCTCATATATTTTGTTGAATGTTTCAACCCAGTAGCACTTGTCAATGTAGTCTTCTATCTTTCTACCACACTTGTAGATAGCTGCAATGGCATGGCAACAAGGGAGGCCTGCCAGCTGAAAGTATCCACATGTACAAATCCTTCTTTCAAGATGTACTATGTACTTTTTTTCCTGCCTTTCATGTGCCTGACCTCAAATCCCTCCTTGCCATTCCAGAGCACCTCAATGTACTGTGTCATTTTAATACTGACTTTTAGTTTCTTCAAAATACTTGGACAAATTTTTCCCTTCCACTTTGCCCCTTTGGCTCTCTGCTCTTGCACTCTAACAAGCATCTTTTTCCTTATCATTTCTTGTTGTGTAATAATTGGATAGAACCTAGATTCTATGATGGCATTGTTAAATGACTCACAAAGATTATTGTCAACTGATTCACAGTTTGCTCCAGGTGGGAAAAAAGCCCTAGCCCAATGCTTTGGCTCTGTCCTCATGATATCCTTTGCACCTTCAGGAGTTAGTTGAGCAAGCTTGACCTTGTTGTAATTAAAATCCTCTCTGTTACCAGCCTTAGCAACTGCCCAGAATCTCTTTTGGTATTCATGGTCCTTGTGTTTCTTCCTCTAGTTGGCATATATGTGCCTTGCACACATCCTGTGCTCAGCCTTAGGAAAATAGTCCCTCATGCTATTGATCAAGCCCTAAAAAGAGTGAAAAGCTACATAAGTTTGTATGTACTAGTAACTAAGTTTGCATTAGTAAACAAAAGTAAGTAAGGTTGCATTAGTAAAGAAAACTAAGTAAACAAAAGTAAGTAAGGTTGCAGTACTAAAAAAAGTAAGTAAGTAACCTACCTATGTTACCCTATCCTAGAGTGCCCTATGTCTCGCTTCGACGATGTGACTACACCAATTTCACCTACCCTATCATAGAGTGCCTTTTGTCTCGCTTCGATGATGTGACTACACCAATTCCACCTACCCTATCATAGAGTGCCTTTTGTCTCGCTTCGATGATGTGACTACACCAATTCCACCTACCCTATCATAGAGTGCATTTTGTCTCGCTTCGATGATGTGGCTACACCAATTCCACCTACCCTATCATAGAGTGCATTTTGTCTCGCTTCGATGATGTGACTACACCTTTTTCACCTACCCTATCATAGAGTGCCTTTTGTCTTACACCACTAATAAAATGCATGCAGTAAATTAAATGTACCTTCTGTTGGTCAGAAATGAAGACCCATCCTTCTCCTTGGTCATTGATATCCAAGTCTTTGATTAAGAGTGCAATGAACCACTTCCAGCTGTCATTTGTCTCTTTCTCCACCATAGCCCATGCTACTGGGTACATCTGATTGTTAGCATCCCTAGCAATGGCAGCCAACAGTTCACCTTGACATGCTCCCTTGAAAAAGCATCCATCTAGTCCAATGACTCTCCTGCACCCTGCTTTGAACCCTTGCTTCATTGCATCAAAGCAAACATAGAATTGTTGAAATATATTTAATTCCATCTCTGTTGGATCTAAGGTAAAGGCCACTGTGCTGCCAGGGTTGTTCCTAAGAAGTTCTAGTTGGTAATCAAAGACTTTTGTGTACTCACTTTTCATCCCACACAAGAGCTTATCCAGCACAATTTTCTTTGCTGCCTTGCATTTTGAAACTGACACATCAGCAAACATGTCTTTGAGCACTGTGGCTTTAATGCTGTCAATTTTCCATAGTGGATTTGCTAGGATAATGTGCTCATATCTCTTAGCAATCACTTTTGCAGTAACAAGTCTGTTCTCTCTGTTCTGTGCACAGTTGTGCTCATCTTCATAAGTGATGATCTGAAACCTAGAACATCTACTTGTCTTTGCAGCATACAACATCCAGGGGCAACCAGGCTAGTCACATTTAGCTCTTACCCTTTGCTCTTCAGATTTTGGGAAAGATATGCTCCTTTTGGTTGCAAGCCCATACCTCTTCAGTGCTTTCATCAATTGGTTCTTGCTTTTGAAAACCATTCCCAAAATAAAATGTGGAATTTCTGAATCAGGGTTAAACCTAACAAACTGGCTCTTCCTCCTAACAAACTGGCCATCTTCATCTTCATCATAAGAGTAGTCCTCATCAGAGGACTCAAACTCCATGTCATGTACTGCTTCTTCCACATTTGCCACTAGCTCAATAGGTACTGGACCAGTAGACTCCTTTGCAAACCATATTTCTGAAGCTTTCATCTTCTTGAATTTTCTGGCATGCTTTCTCAACTCCACTACCTCTGATTCCCCCCCACTATCATCAGTATGTGCTACATATTCAGGATCATCTGAATCTTCAGACTCTGAACAATTTCCTGCAGTTTCTGGAATTGAAGCTATATTTTGGCTAGCAACAATTGGCTGAGATGGATTGACAACTTGAGAGCCTTGGGAAAGAGCATCAACTCTGATATTGTGCTTCACAGGGCTGCTTATAATTTCAGTAACCACACCACCTTCATTAGGAACCAGGATATGTTCCAAAATGTCTTGTTGTGGTACTGCATTAACTGCCTGCACATTGCCTTGAACAATATCTTCTTCTTCTGCAGTGATAACAACATCTGGTTCATCATCATTGTCCATCAGATCATCCAATTCATCTTCAAAATCAGAGCCACTAGCATCTTCTTCTGGCTCATCTTGTTCACCATTATACTCAACATATATGTCAGCAACCCCTGCATCAGTAATGTGCTCTGACATTTGCATGCAACCTTCATCAGTATGCAGAAACAATAATCCATTTACTAACTGTCTCCCAGGCATGAGAAAATATATCTTCATACTATCTTTCATAGTCAAATGATCAGCTAAAAATCCTTTTAGCTCTGGCAGTGATAACTTATCCCTCTCAAGCACTGACATTGCAGTATCTCCCCCAACATAATCAAGGGATGGACCAATGCGGATGAACTCTCCCCCGTAATGAAACCTGACATTCAAAACATCTGCTGGATCCATGATTTCAGAGAGCAAAGCCTACACAGTGCATTATTTACATTCAGTCAGTACACTTCAAATTCAGAAAAAATTACATTCAGAAAGCTACTGTACAATTAACACACACATTCAGTGCTGTCCTAAGATGAAGCTACTGTACAATAAACACAAATAAAGCTGCTGCAGAACCAACCTACTACAGAGCATACATGATTTAGTTCTACTAAATTCAGATGCCCTAAGATGAATTGACACCTTCAGGCAACACAACTACAAAACTGCTAAAAAAGCTATAAAATTGATGAAACTTACAATGCATATCATGTATCAGTCCATGAATAAGTATAGCCCCCAAAACATGAGATTAAACGGGCAACAAAATCCCCCCCAAAACCCCACCTTTGACCCCCTGTAAAACCCTAAACCTAACTCGGGGAGGGAAGCAAAAAACACCACAGATGATTCACGTATGAACACGACGACGCACCTGCTACTTTGCCGCCGGCGTGGTCGTCGGAGGTCGCCGCGATCATCCGCTCAACGTCGCCATTGCCGCCGTGGGAGAAGGCGATGCGTCGGGAGAGAAGGGGATTGGGAGGGCGAGTGTGCGAGGACCGGAACGAGCTGGTCTGGCTCAACCACTTAGCATCTCCAGCGCCCGAGCAGGACCCACAAGTCAGCAATCCCATCCTCCCCCCATTTGGATACTGCAACAAGGGCGAAAACGACCGGGATTAGAGAGTTGGGGGTGTGGATTTCAGGGATTTGGAGTTTGGGGTTTAAAACAGACGAGCCGTACGAGTTCAGGGTTTAAAATAGACTTTACTCGAAAGGAGATGTTGGAATTGGTGGATGGCTGCTGAGTTTCAGTTAGTACTCCTACTATCCACGCCCAAATTTGAACTGGAATTGAAGAAGTGATCAACCCGATTTGGGCGCTCAGCGAGGAGGAGGATCGCGGGAGCCGGGGCTGCGGTTTGAGACGTGCACGGACCCAAAACTTGGAAAGTTCCCAGATCTAGCAGCGAACCGCGTAACGGGAGCCGAGCGTATGCCGCATCACAGCCGGGGAGGCGTCGCGCTTACTTGGGTGCCATTTACCAGAGTAGTACAACGAACGGCTGTTTCCCCATATTTTTGCACGGCCAAGAGCGTGGCGCCTCACCGTTGTCGTTGTTGGTCCATTGCATTGCAGTTTGCAGGCCAGCCGCGCCGTGCACACAATTTTCCCTCCGCCACGCACAGACACAGCCTCGGCGTGCAAACGCCCGATTCTGATCAACGAAGGGGGTCATGCTATGACCGAGCAGTGGTCAGCACGTTATCCAAGCAAAAGCGGCACAAGCGGAAGGTATCTATCTACGGCGTACTCCTATAGTCCATCTGGACGAAGTCCTTGTCATTCACGGCTGTCTTCCACCTAGCTACTGCTCTTTCTTTGTCGTCCCACTCGTTTGGTCGTTATTGTACTACCAAAGTAAAAGAGACAAAGGGAAGACACAAATGATTCTCTTCATCTGTTGCAATGTGGGAGACCCACTTATATACAGTCTGAAGGGGTGTGTTGGGGAGACACCCCTTCCCCAACAGCCACCTCCTGGGAGGCATCCCTCCCATAAAATTGATCACATATTTTATTTCTTAACACCCCCCTTGATCAATTCGTCATCTGTATATTGCAATCCAAAAACTCCTCCTAAAAACCCTGTGGGAAAATTTTGAGGAGAAACATTATAACGATATGCTACCAAAAACTCCTTTAAAAACCCAGTGGGAAAAATATAAGGAGAAACCATATGACATACGTCCGCACTTGTATTTATATTGTCTCGTTAAAAACCTTATATGAGAAACCATCATGGAAAACTCATAAAGGAAAAAAGAGTACAATATGAGTGATCACAAGACCACCAACAGGTTATAATTTGGGATTTACTCCCCCTGAACTTTGCAAACCTCAAGGTTATTTGATACCAAATCCACGAACCTAATTCTGGAATATAAACATTGGTAGAGATATAGTGAATATCAAAATAATTTGTTTGCAAATTACCCTCTTACATTTCTGTAACTCGTGAGGATAAATATAACCCGTAAGCAATACAAGTGACATTATCTTGGTAGATAATGATAATATCCACATGATTTCACATGTGGCCAATCATTATAGAAGTCATCTACATTTTGTGATGCTTCAAATAAAATAGAATGATCACTGGAAGGACTCGTTTAGAGTCTATTCTAAAGGCTTCCCTCAAAATACTCTTCCAGCAAACCCAGTCTTTGATATGGCATTGTGGGATCAGATGATTTGCCACTATCAATATATCAAACCATGGTCCCATCTTGATTTTTCGGATGAAATTGATCAAGACCCTTTGTGCCTTGGATATATCCGAGGATATTCCTTACACAAACCTTATACCTTTCGGGGAATTGCACTCTCAATAATTTGCCAAAAACTATAGTGTTAGGCCTGACATATTTTGCAAGATATATGAGTGCTTCGATGGTATTTAGATATGGCAATTCATGCCCCACTATCACTTCACCATCTCCCCTATGTCTCAAGGATTTGTATCCCATATTAGGTATAACATGACCATATGTGTCTTTGATATAATATATCCATATTGAACTTCTCCAATACTTTCGGATATATGAAGACTGATATCTTAGGGGGATATGCTCAAGTCATAAACTTAGCATAATTTGGTTTAACCCAAATATCCGTCTTAAGATGATTGTGTGTATTTCATGTCTTATATAGGCTTTAATGATAAGATCATCGACACCACAAAATAAGGTGATGTAAAATCCAATCCAGGATTTCTTCATGAATACACGTCAACAATCATTAGTATGAGAGTAATCCTTGTCAAGGAATAACTCACTCGGTCGGTTGCACCACACAATTCTCCGACTACTTCAAGTCATAGAATGACTTCAGAAGTTCCACACATGCATGTTGCGATTTACCTTTGGATTCAGAATATTAAGTCATTCATTGACTTCAACATATACATCCAAAATACCCATGGGAGAGTATGTAGACATTACATACATCAACCATATGGATCTGTACTGCCATTAAAATTCGGTATCGAAACATAATTCCACTCATACCAAGAAGGTATGCTACATCGTAACCGATGTCGGGTCTCTGCGAAAAACCCTTGTGCTACAGGCTTCGCTTTCTCACCACCTCATTTATTTTCGTTTTCAAACGAAAATTCACTTCTCTTCCCTCTAGAAGATACTTATGAGGAGCAGGTTTTACAATGGTAAATACCTCTTTTTTGATGAGCGAGTGCCACTCTTCCTTAATTGCTTCCTTTCATTTGAACCAATATAAGTGCAACAACACTCTCCATGGATTTGGTTCAGGGCCCAAAAGGATTCTAGCAATTCTCGAGAAGAATTTTATGTCGACATATGTAGACTTTCTCATATCTGATTCTCATGAATCAATATCATTTGTGGAATTCTCATTATGCCTCTTAACTCCTTGTGATTTCCCACAACAACGGAGTCAAGGTGTTTCGATGTCTCAACACCTAAAAATGTGTGCACATATGTGTTGGACTTTGGATGCCGCGCATCCCTCATGTGTCATTCAACCGAGGTTGAATCATATTTACTGATCGAGGAGGCAATCTCCTCCGTTTCTGCTGAAACATATGAGAACTTAATCTCATGCGACCAGAATTCTCCCCCTCTTGCTCTCATCTAGGGAGACGAGTGGTTTATTAGGTACCTCCAGTCGTTCTGGTACTTGACCATAGTGACACCTTTGTCATCAGTAAATATACTTGGCAGATTATTTGATATATGCTGCAAATTTCTCATAACTTGAACCTGCAGTTCAGATTCTTAAGTACGTGGACAAAATGTCTATGACATTTCTTATCCATTTCCTGGTATTCTTTGTGGTACTCATCTTCCCCTAATGCTAGAAAATGTTGTTATTGCAAAAGTGAAAGTGCGTTATATCGACTAGAGGGGGGGTGAATAGGCGATATTTATGAAAGTCTTCAAAACGTGGAAGTTATGAAGACAAACAGTAGAGATGTGCCTATTACTATGCAGCGGAAGTTAGACTACACTAGGCAAGCCATGGTCAAGTATCAACAGAGTGAAAGCACAGTGACAAATAGCTGTAGTGTAATTAGGATCAGGTAGTAAGATACTATGAAGCCAAACAGATCATACACTCACGTTGTGAAGACAAAAGATATAACAGACACGCAATGACTTCACAATGAGAGATCAGTAAGTAAAAGGAAGCGAAGATGAAACCAGTGACTCGTTGAAGACAATGATGTGTTGGACCAGTTCCAGTTGCTGTGACAACTGTACGTCTGGTTGGAGCGGCTAGGTATTTAAACCTTAGGACACACAGTCCCGGACACCCAGTCCTGAACACGCAGCTCAGGACACCAAGTCCTCACCATATTCTCCTTGAGCTAAGGTCACATAGTCCTCGCCCAATCACTCTGGTAAGTCTTCAAGGTAGACTCCCAGACCTTCACAGACTTCGTTCATTGGCAATCCACAATGTCTCTTGGATGCTCTGAACGCGACGCCTAACCGTCTGGGGATGCACAGTCCTCAAGTGTAATAAGTCTTCAGATCACACAGACAAGAAGACTTGAGTGATGCCCAATGTTCTCTGGCTCTGGGTGGTTAGGGCTTTATCCTCGCAAGGAATTCTCTCTCTCAAAGGCTTCGAGGTGGGTTGCTCTCAAACGACAAAAGCCGTGCACTGAAATCTGAGCAGCCAACCGTTTATGGTTGTAGGGGGTGGGCTATTTATAGTCACTTGGCAACCCGACCTGATTTGTCCGAAATGACCCTGGGTCACTAAGGAACTGACACGTGTCTCAACGGTCAGATTTCTCAAACTCTCATGGCAACTTTACTTGGGCTACAAGCAAAGCTGACTTGTCCGGCTCTAGACAAGATTCGCTCTCATTGTCTTCACTCGAAGACATAGGTTTTTGGTTTAGGCATCACTTCAGTCATTCTAACTGCTTCTCTTGGACCCCACTTAACAGTACGGTGGTACCTATGACTCAACACAAAATAAAAAGAACTACGAAAGATCTAAGTCTTCGAGCTCCATAGGCTTCATAACATGTCTTCTTTTGTCATAGTCTTCAATGTGAATATCTTCATATACCACCTTTGACGTCAATGTCTTCGTACAGTTTTAGGGGTCATCTCTGGTAGTAAAACCGAATCAATGAGGGACTTCTACCTGTGTTATCCTGCAATTCTCACAAACACATTAGTCCCTCAACTAGGTTTGTCGTTAATACTCCAAAACCAACTAGGGGTGGCACTAGATGCACTTACAAAAAGCAATCAGCGTATGGGCTGCAAATAACTCCCTTGTAAGGGTTAAGTCTTACAACTCATAAGAACCAAATGTAGCAAAAAACGAGAGTTGTAAGCACGAAGCAAAATATAAGGCACCCGCCCATATGAACCCGCTTGAAGACTATCAATCTCATATGCTTCTCCCCCTTTTGTCAGTGATGACCAAAAAGGTTTGAAGACATAGAGCCTCTACTCGTTCCCATGAGGAGTAGATGAAGTAGCAGGGTTGTTGGCGTTGTTTGGCGGTGTAGAAGAGCTTGGAGGTGCTGAAGCAGGTGGTGGTGAGGTAGCATCGTCTTCTTCATCAAAGATTCTGGCAGTGACTGTGGCAGCAGAGGAAGAAAACTCAGAGTCTTCAAGAGATGGAGTCCCCAGCAGCACAGCTCTTCGAGGAGGTGTGGAGTCAAATTTGAATCTCTCAGTGAAGCCATCCTCTTGAAGATCAGCTTCAGAAAGCATCATCGTTAGCCCTTTCCATGTGCGGCGACAGGTTTCATGGGCAACGAAAGCGTTCTTGGTGGCAAGATTTTGGATGCGATTTACATCCACCAAGAGGCTCTTCATCTGTCTCTTCAACCAGTCATGATGCCTATCCTGCTTTTGATGAAGGGCCACAAGAAGCTCTCGGTCGTTGAGAACACGAGTGCGCTTCTTGGGTCTTGAAGCAGTGGCACTGTCAGTGGCTTCAGTTGAAGCAGGGTGTGGTGCACGTGTAGTGCCAGCCAAAGGATACACCCTGGAGATGGCTTTAACACCTTCAACGTTTTGAGTGAAGCTCTGGTGTTCTGCATTCTGAAGACTCAAAGGTTGCTTGGCAGGCTCAGGATATATAGCTTCAGCAGAGGTATCCACATCTGGCAAGAAGATCCGATGGTTGCGGGCTGAGGGCTGATATGAGATTGCAGAGTGAAGCTTGATCAGTCTCATTACCCAAGGAGCATAGAACTTCAAACCAAGTAAATCTGAGCCTGATGCAGCTAGTTGGCGTATGAAGAAATCCTGTGCGTTGAAGCATTTGCCATGAAGGATACAGAATATCAGAGTCTTCATTGCACCCTCGATCTTGGCATTTGGAGAGTGCCCTTTGATAGGCCAGAGAGTCCGCCGGATAATGTGATAGATGGTTCTGGGCAGGTACTCAAAGTCTTCAACGAAGAACTCTGTTGGATAAGGAGCATCGTGGGGCAATGTCTTCATCATGGAGAGCATCTGACTCATATTCGGTTCAGGCCTCTGGAATATGCTCTCAAGAGCTTCAGTGTGTAGTGGACAGCCTTCCTCGAAGAATTCGCCAGGAGTGGGCAGGCCGGTGAGCTCAATGATATCAAATGCATTGGCTTCGTGATGGACATTGCCGGTCATCCACTCCAGGGCCCAAGTCTTCGGATCTCTGTTGTATCCTTTGATGTGGAGGGTGGCATAGAATTGCAGCAGAAGCTCTTCATTCCAGTGCTCTTCATCAGTTACAAACTGCAGCAGACCCACTTGCTTGAAGGAATCCAACGCTTCCTCTAAACAGGGCAGACCCGCAATGGCTTCAACATCAAGGCGCTTGTGCGGGAAGATGCGACCTTGGTTGTATAGGATGCATGAATAGTAGCTGTGCTGAGGATAGCTCCAGAACCTATCTGATGAAATCCTTTCCCTTGAATAGGGGTTCTTGGAGCTGTTGAAGAACGTATTATCTGCCTTGAAGCTATTGATGTTAAAGGAGCCAGGTGCTGATGCAGGACCTGGGAATCTCGGCAGCTTGGGACTGGCTTCTGGACATGAGGCCTGTGCTCAACATGGTAATCAAATTGAGGACCTGCAGCAGACTCAGGAATAGAAGTGTCTGGATCAGTAGCTTCGCTGTCTTCTGAAGCTTTTGGTGGGGAGGGCTCCACATTGGCTTCAGTGTTGGTTGTGGTAGCCTCAATATTTTCAGCCTCCGCTTGACTAGCTGGAGGGTCGGTCACAAGCACGTTCTCCTGGAGAACTGCTTCTTGGTGAGCATAGGAGTGGGCTCTTGTGGTGCTTCTTCTGCGGCTGATGCAGCCGGAATGTCTTCAGCATAGACTTGAGGCCTTGGACCTTTGCGAAGCCTGCGGAATGCAGACGACGCCTGTGGGGTTGGAGTGGGCTGGGCCTCATTGTCTTCTTCCTCTTGAGGGCGATCCGCCCATGAATCATCCTGTGCAATTGGCGTCAGTGGACGACCAATGCTGATGAGTTCGTTGTGTTCTAATTGAGGAAGGGCTGCATCATCTTCTACATTGTCACGATGACCAATGTCTTCAGCAGCGATGGGATCAGCTGCTGGAATGTCTTCAGGAACAGGAGCCTCTGTGGAAGCAGGCTCATGCACCGTCAATTGACGTTCTGCGTCAGGGTGAACCATAGAAATAGGTTCAACTATCAAGGGCTCTGTGGGAGCAGCCAGAGATTTCTTGGTCTTTCTCTTTTTCTTGCTGGGGGCAGTAGGAGAGGCTTCAGAGCTTTTCCTCTTCCTGGCTTCAGCCTCAGCAGTTCTTGTCTTCTTGAGCTCTGAAGCTATTGACCGGCTCTTTGGCTTCGAGCCAGTCATTGCAGTTGGGAAGACAAGCAGAACTGCTTCCTGCCTTGGTGCCTCTTGTTCAGCTGGAACAGTCTTCTTCTTTTTCTTTGCGGCCATCTTGGGGTCGATGCCAGGACGCC
The DNA here is from genome assembly GCF_003073215.2 of Triticum urartu. NCBI lineage: Eukaryota > Viridiplantae > Streptophyta > Magnoliopsida > Poales > Poaceae > Triticum > Triticum urartu. Next base: position 541,095,536 of record NC_053025.1, on the reverse strand, counting down.
CAAGTGCCTTGCGCTTCTCAGCCTCATTGTAGGCCTGCACACATCTGTCTGCCAGAGTCTTCATTCGCTCCCGCGAACCTTGAGCTTCTGCACGCTTCTTCAGAAAGTTTTCCTTTAGTTCGTGCAACATGATCTTGAAGCTCTTCACTTCTTGCACGCTGAGCTTGGCCATATGCTTCTTGAACTGAGCCTTTTCATGATCAATTTTCTGCTTCAGTTCAACAATGCGCTGGGCAATTGCAAGTTCTAAAGCAATAGCGCCTTGGAAGGCGACGCTGAGGCCAACGGGCAACTGCAGATCTTCGAAGCTGATGTTTGGTGTGGCAAACCATTCGTCGATGAAGTTGTGGATGATGGCGACATCAAAGAGAGGCAAATTGTTGAAGATTTCAGCTTCTTCTTTGCTCTTGATGAGCTGCTCGAGAGCGTCATCTCCAAGATCTTCATCACTTAACAGATCAATGGCTTCGCTGCGCAGAATGGCAGCAGCTGTGAGCTCTTTGCCGGTGTGTGGCTGAGGCATCTTGGCGTTCTGGGGCTTGAAGACGCGGGATACGTCTTCAGACTGCACACTGTCTTCAGGAGGTGCAGTTGCCAATGGCTTCGCCCTTGAGATTTTTGGTGAAGGGGCCGGCTTTGAAGCTTTTGGCTTCTTCGACTGCTTTGGCTTCGGTAGAGCAGGAGCTTCATCAGACTCAGAGTCAGCTGGAGGGTCATTCACGGTAGTCCCTTGGACTAAGATGCGGGTGATGAGGCCCTCAAGGTTGGCATACGGACCGATGATATTGGGTTCTGCGTCGCGTGTGCCATCTTCCCTTGGAGCTGAGGGACCAGGGTTGAAGTCTAACCCAAATTTCTTCTTGTTCTGCTTCACTGATTGTTGGGCAAACTGGAAGTTGCGCTTGAACAGATTGTCGTCACGACACTAGAGTAGTGACGACGGATGTGCATCATCAGGCTGTGGCCCACGAACCATGCATGGATAGAAGCTTTGGGAAATAGCTTCATCTCTGGACCTGGGTACAAGGTTCTTGTATAAGATGTCTCCCCACGGTCTTTTGATGGCACTTTTCTCAGCATACTCTTGGGTTGTGAAGCGGTATTTGAACCACTGTTCTGCCCAATAGCGTCGAATCCATTGGATTCGGGTCTTGCGCTGCCCATAATTCTCTTCAGGATCTGTTTTATACATTTCTGCCAGTTCATCAGGCAGATCTTTGGATGTTCCTCCACGTCGCTGTCTGCCCCCCTTCCTTGCTGCTGTTTCTGAAGCCATAAACTTTAACTTGGAAGGCTTCAAGATGTTCAAAGGCTTCAAAGGCTTTCTTTTGCTGGACCAACAGGAACTGGCTTCAGGAGAATTTATGTGATGTTGTAGGAATTCTGCAAATGAATGCAGACTATGAGAACCAAAGGATTCTCCCACGGACATGTACCTATGACAGCATTAAGGTGCGAGGGAAGGGGAAGAGGTCATATGCATTCTCAGAAGATTTTGAAGATAAATCAGTTTAGAAGACATTGACCTCATCATGCGAAGACATTCACTCATAGATAAGAAGTTGGTTCCAGATTTGTACGAATCCACAGATCAGTACAAGTGAGGAATCTAACTACTTTGTGAAGCACAAGTGAATATACTAGGCATGTTACGAGATGCAGTTTGAGAGAGATCTAGCTTATGTGAACAGAAACAACTTGTGGTAGAAAGTGACAGATCAATAGGATCAACGGTGCTGTAAAAAGGCAGTTTTATTTACCACACTGAGAACTACTAGACGGAGCGAGAGATGAGGCCGAGCAGTTCACTCGTCCGTGCCCTAACTTGGCGACGGAGGAGACCTATGGCGACGGCGGAGAGGACGATGTCCGCGGTCGGCGTGAAGACGGCGTCGAAGAGGTTGCGGCAGCGAAGCGCTTCGTCGCTGGCGTCGTCGAGAGCTAGTGGTGGCGCTAGGGTTCGTGCTTGGGTGGAAGAAGAGATAGTTACCGCTGTGAGTGTGTATTTATAGGCACAAGGGCGGCACTGTGCTGTTACACAGGTGCCCCTGGCGATTCGCATATGAGGAACGCGTGGCCAGTTTGCGGAAGTTTGGGGTTTGTTCCACGTCCCACGCACGCCTGGATTGTCGGGTGTTCGTTCCTGCTTCTCCGGATTTTATGTGGAGGAATGAGCATTGAAAATGGACTTTATGGTTGTCTCTATATCTTCTGCTGACAAGGACGCAGTGAAGACTTTCGACAGTTTCAATAGAATGCATATGACTTGGAGAGATAGAGTTTGAGATAGAAAGCATAGAGAAGTTTGGGGTCCGATCACATTCACTTAGTTCAAAAGATTCAACATGAAGACATAGCTATAAGTGAATGTTGTAGAGGACAGAACACTAGCAAATATATATATATATATATATATATATATATATATATAGTCAGCACAGTGAAGAGAATCATGGAAATATGTTCGAAGCCAAACCAAATGTGAAGACATTGCAAGGTAACGCCATGAGAGAAACACTTCAAAAAAGAACGTTTGGTGGTGGCGTTACCCACCGTATAGGAAGTATTAGACCCAGACACGGCGCACAATTATCGTGGCGCTCCGAAGTCAAATTCCACATTAATGTATTCACACTTAGAATGTATGTCTTCACTAACTGAAGATATACTTCACTTCGTGTGTTGCACATCTAAGTCATCAATATGCATAAGGGTTAGGATGTGTGCCTGATCACAGGACATTTGAGGATTCCAGGATATTTAGCTCACACCGTAACTTGCAAAACCTCTTCTCATCCAAGGGCTTGGTGAAGATATCTGCCAATTGCTCTTCAGTGTTGACGTGTATGATATCAATGTCTTCCTTCACAACATGATCTCTGAGAAAGTGATGACGAATTTCAATGTGCTTTGTCTTCGAGTGCTGAACTGGGTTGTTGGCAATCTTGATGGCGCTTTCGTTGTCGCAGTAAAGTGGCACTTGCTTCAGATGAATGCCATAGTCCTTGAGTGTTTGCTTCATCCACAGAAGCTGAGCGCAGCAAGATCCAGCAGCAATGTATTCAGATTCAGCAGTGGAGAGAGATACACAGTTTTGCTTCTTTGAAGACCAACATACAAGTGATCGTCCCAGAAAGTGACATGTGCCTGATGTAGACTTGCGATAAACTTTGTCACCAGCATAATCAGCATCCGAGAATCCAACCAAATCAAACTCTGAGCCCTTTGGATACCATAATCCTAGAGTTGGGGTGTGAGCCAAATATCGAAGAATTCGCTTCACAGCTAAGTGATGCGACTCCTTTGGTGCCGCTTGAAATCGAGCACACATGCAAACACTAAGCATAATATCTGGCCTAGATGCACATAGATAAAGTAAAGAACCAATCATGGAGCGGTATACCTTTTGATCGAACTCTTTACCATTGTCGTCAGGACCCGGATGATGTTTGGCTGGCATTGGTGTTGTGAAGCCTTTGCAGTCTTGCATACCGAACTTCTTCAGGCAATCTTTGAGATACTTCTCTTGAGATATGAAGATGCCATTACGTTGTTGTCGTATTTGAAGACCAAGGAAGAACTTCAGATCCCCCATCATGGACATCTGATATTGCTCTTGCATCATATATCCAAACTCTTCACTGTACTTCTGATTTGTGCAGCCGAAGATAATGTCATCCACATATATTTGGCACACAAACAGTTCACCATCATATGTCTTCGTGAAAAGAGTGGGATCTAGGGAACCAGGTATGAAGCCTTTGCTCTTCAGGAAGTATTTGAGTGTGTCATACCAGGCCCTAGGGGCTTGTTTGAGGCCATACAGCACCTTGTTGAGCTTGTATACCATGTCAGGATGTTTTGGATTTTCAAAGCCAGGCGGTTGTGCAACATACACTTCTTCTTCAATCTTGCCATTGAGAAAGGCACTCTTCACATCCATTTGATATAGAAGTATGTTATGATGATTTGCATAGGCCAGCAGTATGCGTATGGCTTCAAGCCTAGCCACAGGAGCAAATGTTTCATCAAAGTCAATGCCTTCCACTTGAGTATATCCTTGAGCAACGAGATGAGCTTTGTTTCTGACAACTTGACCATGCTCATCTTGCTTGTTGCGGTATATCCATTTGGTGCCTATTATATTGTGCTTCCGTGGATCAGGACGCTTAACCAGTTCCCATACATTATTTAGCTCAAACTGTTGAAGCTCTTCTTACATAGCTTGAATCCATTCAGGTTCCATGAAGGCTTCTTCAACTTTCTTGGGTTCTGATATTGAGACGAATGCGAAGTGCCCACAGAAATTTGCTAGCTGAGTTGCCCTTGAACGAGTGAGTGGACCAGGTGCATTGATGCTGTCAATTATTCTGTCAATCTGCACTTCATTGGCAACACGAGGATGTACAGGGCGAAGACTTTGCTCTTGCTGATCTGTGTTGTTGTTGGGAGGAATGTCTTCAGGCTGAGCATTGTCTTCATGTTGATCAGGTGCTGAGATGATAAGTTCTTCTTCAGGATGAGCTTCAGAAGGTATAATCTCTCCAGTTCCCATTAGCTTGATTGATTCACTAGCTGGAATTTCATCTAGCACATTTGGCAGTTGCTCTCTTTGTGAACCATTTGTCTCATCGAACCGCACATCCACTGTTTCAACCACTTTGTAATGAAAGAGATTGAAGACTCTGTAGGAGTGTGAATCCTTTCCATATCCAAGCATAAAACCCTCATGTGCTTTTGGTGCAAACTTTGAGGTGTGGTGTGGGTCCTTGATCCAGCACCTTGCGCCAAATACTCTGAAGTAACTGACATTTGGCTTCTTGCCAGTTAGGAGTTCATAAGATGTCTTGTTCAGTAGCTTGTGAAGATACACACGATTGATTGTATGACATGCAGTATCAATGGTTTCAGTCCAGAATTTTCTTGGAGTCTTGTATTCATCTAGCATCATTCTGGCCATCTCAATGAGTGTTCTGTTCTTGCGTTCGACGATGCCATTCTGCTGTGGCGTGTACGGAGCTGAGAATTCATGTGTGATGCCCAAGGTATCAAGATATGTATCAAGGCCAATGTTCTTGAATTCAGTGCCATTGTCACTTCTGATGTGCTTTATCTTGGCGCCAAAATTGTTCATAGCACGATTGGCGAAGCATCTGAAGACATCTT